>NC_041052.1:8234142-8534142 GCF_900634775.1 Gouania willdenowi
CCAGGTTTTGAACCACTGATTTAAATAATGACAAAAATGAATCTTAATATGGGAAAGAACAGAGGGTTTGATTATTTCTCTGTCGTTTTGTATAATTTAAGTGTGACTTTGTAATTTTTTTGTATGATTTTGTGTCATTTTGTGTATTTCTTTAGTCCTTTTTGTAGCTATTATTTTTTTGTCATCTGTGGTAGTTTGGTAGTTTTTGGTGTCATTTTGCATATATTTTTGCACTCATTTTGTCTATTTTTGTCTATTTTTCAGTTGCCTTTTCGCATTTTATTAAGTTATTTTGGTGTATTTCTGTTGTCATTTAATATAATTTCTTGTTATTTTTGTGGTTACTCCTGTGTTTTTTAAGACATTTTTTGTATAATTGTTGGCTTTTTTTTAGTATTTTTTGCTGTTGTATTGTGCATTTCTGTATTTTTGGAGTCGACGTGTGCAGTTGCTTTTGGGGCAGCACATAATTCGAGGGCCACATGCCGCCACCTCAGACGTCATGTCTGGTTTAGCATTATATTAGCACAGTAAAGATAATCAAAAGCACAGGATAGTTCCAGCGAGTTCCATTTTGTCTTCTTTTTTTAATGGTATTACATGGAAGTCAAGTGAAACTTCAAGGAACCATCAAAGACGATCAGCAACTCCTCTGACGAAGACTGGCAGTTGACAGTCAAAACAAGTCTGGAGATAAAAAATTACCTGAAAAACCTCGTCTGAATAAACGAAACCTCAACTTAACATAAAAGCACAGGATATCAAACATTTTTGTATTATTAATACCTCAGGATTCACCATTGCCAGATAAAAATAATGATCACATGATGACATCGATGATGGACACACCCATTCTAAGTAATCCCATGAATAGCTGGACTTTCTACCTTTGTTGCTGACGTTTCCCCTCCTCTGTGTTGCCAGTTGGCACTTAGAAAGTAGCTGTGAGAAAAGCTTTGATAAGCAACATGCTCGTGATTAGTAGCAGTAGTAAATTTCATGGACGTCCCTATTAGAGCTATTAGAGCAAATTGCTGGAAAGTAACAAGGAGGCCTTTTCCCTGAAGTAGACATCATTAGATTCTTATTGATGGACTCCAATCAAAAGTGTAGTAGTTTGTTTTCCCTGCAGGGTGAAAACCCAAAGGCACATTTTCAATCATGTCTCTGTGGTCAGTGGCTGAACTTTGTACTTGTCTGATTGAGCTGTCAGACACTAATTCACTCTATCAGGCCAGGTCAGCACCTTTAGCTCCTCCTGTTACAATAAAACCTCCTTAAACCAAGTCATCGGATCGTCGTTGTGTGTACACTTCTCCGCCGAGCTGCAAATAGACACTAACTGCCCCCCTGCAGTTCATGCCACAGATGATTATTGTTGCACCAATTACAGCTGTGAGTAATGTGTCCCCGAGAGGCCCCCACTGCCCATCTCCTCGTTCACAGCTGCAGACCTTCGTCTGAACCAAACCCAAGTGAGAGCAAGCCCATGACAAAGGGATGACGGCCATCATCTTGCCAAGAGGAGGTTCGTTCTCTCCCATGCATCAACACGAGTCTATGTTGACCTTGTGGAGTTGTTGCATCTTGTCATCATTGGTGGATGTTTGTTGGCCTTAAAACGTGATTGCAATTGGGCTTTTGGGCGGTTTAGTCATTCTTATTCAGAGGGAATGAAATCAAGCACGCCACACAAACTTTACAAAGGCTTTTGCTTCTCCAGAAACTCTTTTAAAGGGGACATATCATGGTTTTAAATCCTTCCTTTTTACATATAAATCATACAGTTGTGGTCTATATAAAGCGGAACTGCAATGCTTGGGTCTGAATTCCTCATTATTATAGCTCCACAGGCCCCTTTTCTACCCCTTTTCTGAGAGCGACTTGTTTTGGTGTGGTCTCTTTAAATGCAAATGAGACACTTCATACCCCGCCCCCTCTCGGTTCAACTCCACCCTGCTTGGCCATTTTTGTAGTTTGATAGAAGAGATACGGCTATGTAGCGCCGCATAAACTTTTTATTCAAAGGTTATTTACAAAATGTCAACAACGGAAAACTTGTCCATCCAGCCTTACATGTTCGAGCCAGAGTCTGACCTAGTGGAGCGAGATGAAAATGATGATGATGAACCTGTAGAACACTAACAAGTGAGCTAACACAAGCACCGAGCTAACGCTAGCGCCAAGCTAACGTCACGAAATGCATTTTAATACAGTCTTTTCGGAGACAAAAATGGCAAAATGAAATGACTAATGAAAACTAGGGATGTAACGATTCACTCAACTCCCGATACTATTCGATTCGCGATACTGGGTTCACGATACGATTCTCTCACGATTTATTTTACAAAATGGGACTCTAGACAAAAATTTTTTTTGGGAAAAAAACTAGAAAATACGGTACTATTTTCCTTTTATTTTTCATTGTCAAAAGAATTCCTTGATAAACTATTCAAAACAATGCAATTTAACTAAAAATAAATCTTGAATGAAATAAATAAAGGAATAATACAAATGAAAATGAAGCCTATTAATTTAAATTCTGGTTCTATAATAAACAATGCAAAACTGCATAATAGTTCTTTTTCTTTTAAAAGTGCAACTGAAAATGTATTTTGTGCCTTAACAATTGGACTTTAAAAAAAAAAAAAAAAACCGTGATTGCCCTGATTTACGTCATATTTGTTTGACCAGCAGAGGGCGGTGGTAACCCAGTGGTCGGTTGGCATGCAGATATCTTGCAGTGAAGAAGAGAAGCTATGCTAGCAGACAGAGCTAATAGAAAAACGTGACTTTTACAGATATTCAAGTAATATTACAAATATTCTTTCGGTGCTAAAGGGGTAAGGAATCATTTATTAACATATTTAAGAGTAGATGGCGGCCAGAAAGAAAGTATTAGCAGACTCCGCCTGCCGCCTACACTTGTGGATAGTAAAGTACTGCGATTCAATTTTCAGAAAATCGATATCAACCGTGATACCTATGAATCGATTTTTAACTGCCTTACGATTAATCGTTACATCACTAATGAAAACTTTAGACTTAAATTAAATCACGTAGGCCATATCATCAAGGATCTAAAACGAGCACACAGCGCTAACATATGAAGACGGTGCAACTGCTAATGCTAACAAAACAATGACAGGGACGTCTTATCATCACACTTTTTAGCGTTATTTACAGCTTACTGAAGTGCTCTGTTTGTCGTCTCCAAAGATAGAAGGAATTGAACCCTCAATCAGACAAAGTCTTTCGGCAAATCCTTCTTTATACTGGCGGAGGTTGCAGAAGCAGTCATCCTTAAAGTGCTGCGCGCACATAAAAATGACCTTACCCACAGATGTGGGTACATTTCTGTGAAAAATAAAACTCAACCAGGCACTTTGAAAAGGTTCTGATGCTGGGAGACGGTGTAATGAAGCGTGTGGGTTACTACATCCAACAACCCAACATTTTGACTTATCCTCTCGTAACTTCGGCATCCTTGAGCTTGGACTACAAAATCAGAGCGAGAAATAAAAATGGCGGATTGCTCGAAGTGTTGGGCCTGGAGTCGATGTCCTAATTTGGCAGTTCCGCTGCAAATACTGGGATGTAATAGAAAAATTGAAACAGATTGAAAAATATGACCAAAACAGAATATAAAGATATCTACGGAGCACCTGAAGAGACTAATTTGATTTTTTCTGTACTTCTAAACACTCTAAATATGCAACAAAATGCATTTAAGAGCTGAAAAAGGGGATTTAGCCTGATATTTCCCCTTTAAATAACTCGCATCCAACAGTAGCTTATTAGGAAGATACTTGACAAGAGTATCATAACTGATCATCATCAAATTCAATTTTTCCTCATTTTTCCTTTCCTTTTCATTTGGAAAAATAACCATGCTTTTATTTGTTTCAATAGTAATATGGAAACGGGAAAATGTCAAATTTCACAAAGAACGGCCAACTATGAACCGAGATTCTCAAAATTTTGTCAATGATGAGACATTTTATCAAGAATCAGTATATTAATTCGGATCCCCTCCAAAATGTAATGGAATCTTCCATGGTATAAAGTACATCTTTTGGTCAAAATCTGTACTGTAAACGTAATCCTGCTAACAGACATACAAACAAATACACGCCGGTGAAAATATTACTTCCTTGGTGGAGGTAATAGATACCGTAATCAATAAATCGAGCTGCATATTGCGATAGGAATGAAAACAGAATAGTTGTTGGTAACCAAAGCATTACTGACTTTTGTGAATTAGCTTTGAATTTGTAGGTCTCCATACACTTTTTTGGTCTATCAGATTATCTGATTCTAGTGTTGTACTCAAGACCACACTATCCGAGACCAAGCCTTTATGGAGTCAACAACAGGTCAAGCCAATATTAAAAACCATGACATGGTAGAACAGTTTAAGAGAATTCTCTCTTTAGTTTAGTTTTTTTTTTTTAAACACATTTGACAGACAAAAACAAGGTATTTAAAAATCTCAAATCTTGACAAATTTGTTCAACTAAAAATAAAAAAAATAAAACAAATTCATGTTTGTGTTTAAAAGCCATTAATGAGTCCAGAATTATTTTGAATATCAGAAAATCAAATGTTTATTTGTCAGGTGAATGATTCATAAAGTAAATGTTCAGAAGTTATTTCTGACTGGAAAAAAGATGGACTGATGTCTGAGTTTTTGCAGGTTTCTGACCAAGAAGGCACTGAAAAAGATTTCTAAGCAGGCAGAACAATCTATGAGCTAATGCTAAATGTTTGAAGTCAAATGACTACATTCATTAATCAGGAATAGCTTTTTTCCTCATTACCACATTAATGAAGGTGAAGATTAGCAGATCAGAGATCAGTGTTGGTCTCGACTGGTCTTGACAAAAAGACTATCTCCTGTACCAGAACTAGCATGCTCTTTTCCCTGCACATGGGGCATAGCCCACACGCCGAAAGGGGACAGCGGGAGGAGCCCTAGTAACACGGCACGCCCATTTAGCGTACTGTCCTGATGACTTACGCAGCCCAGCTACGCCAAGAACACAAGTATCTTTCCCGCTGGAAATTCTACCAATGCTTGTTGAGATCATAGAGAGGTTAGTACAAAATTACAATATATATCAACTCAAATATCTAGTTTAATGGCGTCTCGGCTTTCCTTCACAATGTAGCTGCTTATGCTATTCACAAAGAGAGCTACGCAAGATCCGCGGCTGTCAATCATTGTCATATATATGACGTAAAATCCTGTTTTTCAACCTTAAATAACTTATTTAAAACAAACTTCACAGAAAAATTACCACTTGAAAACAATGTAGGGTGATATTATCACAGCAGAGTTCAGGTTTGGAACAAAATTAGGTGAGGAGTATTTTAACTTCACAGTTTGACCATCATCCCTTCTGTTATCATTGAGGAGGCGGGGTTTATGACCTATACTGCAGCCAGTCAGCAGGGAGAGCTCTGAAAATAAAAGCTTCTCTCCAGCGGAAAGCTTGTCCCGTTCGTTCTTTTTACAATCTATTGTTTGTAGTATATACTACGTTGTGCCATTTCAAACACAGCCCAAGACGGCTAATGCAGAGACTGGTCTTGAGTGCTACAATACTGTCTTATTACAATCTATCTGATTGTCCTTGCACGTGAACGCTACCAAAAGGATCGGGGGTCATTCTGATTGTCTTTGTGTAACCAGATTGAGGTAATTTTGTGATGATTTTAAAGCTACTGTGACAATCACCCTTTTCCTTTATTTGTGAACTCACCCCCGAGTCGTAACAGCCCTCATCTCACATTCCATTAATAAATCGTGACTGTTAGTCACTTAACGTGAGCAGCAGCCATGTCTCCTTTGGGCTTAGTTCGAAAAAAGATGAGAGTAAGCACTTTTCCTTATGCTGCTTCGCATTACAACTGTTGATTTACAGCAGCAATCAGCACGCACTCCCAGTTCCTCTCAGGTCAGTACACAACATTGACTCTGGACTTTACAAATGATGTGATAATGGGCACTGCAGAGAGTAGCGTCTGCTTGCAAACTATTCAAATGATGAGTAATAAAAAACTATTTTATTACAGCGTAATAAAAAGGTATGACCAGAAGGATGTGATTAGAAGGGCTTTTTATCAGATCAAATTCAATGACTGAACTGTGTGTGTGCCCACTGTGGCAGCAGGATTTGTTGAGGGAACCTTGTTCAGCAGACTGTTTCAAAGTCACGGACAAAGCCCCTGAAGGACAGATTTTAACACCTAGGAAGAAGAATGGGCATCTGTGGTGCATTCACTAACTGGGTGATGAATGAATTCCAGCACCTAAATATAGACGGGCAGTCTACCTTGAAATCAGGCTTCCATCGAGCTTCCATTTTGGAGACGCAGACAGGCTGCTTATTACGTCAGAAGCCATGACCTTGATTTCAGCATTAACGGGAAAGAAAGATTGATTCAGGACCCGACGTTTCATGGTTGTCAGAATAAAATGAAGGGAATGTGTGTTGCCCACATACAGTATTTGTCTCACTGCTCTGGGTTTGGTCAGGTCAGAATGTATACATGTAGCACGTGTAACACAATTCTTCTGCTTGCCTAGAGTCATTTAAATGACTTTAGACCTTCTTTCAATCACATTAAAGTAATATAAATATTAGTTTAGCCAAATAATCTAAAATAGGCTTAAAATGAATGTGGCAGATGTTGAAAATCCATTTATTACCAAAAAGCATGGATGGATGAAATCTAATTTGATTGTTTTATTTAACTGCAGAGCTATTAACCAGGAATTCACGAGACAATAATGTGAACCCAGAGTGAATTAATACAATATTATGTGAGTTAGGACTAAAGCAAATGGCTCCATAACTTTCATAATACTTCATCTGACAGCTGGATGCAGATTATGACCCACATCCAGATGTTCAGTGTTGGTCTAATCACAATAAGATAATATATGTGGATAAGGAAAAATCTAAACTTTTAAATCAATAAAGGGAAGCGCTCACTCTCCCCTTTAACACAAAAACAAAGGAAACCGTTTAAAAATGAAGGCAGAAATTACAATTTTTGTTGATTAAAGTATTGTTATTTATGTGTGTTGGTTTAAATTAGGTTTGTTTCTTTGTAATTTTTTTTCCAATCGTGTAATTGTTCTTAATTTCTGTCTAAATGTTGCACTTTTCATGATGTAAAGGACATGGCGCTGAATTGTTATTCATACATGGTGTTTTCTAATAATACCGGATTATATACATTATATTTCAGTACTAAACATTTGTATGACGATGCAAAGAATTTTTTCTAAATTCTAAGCAAAACATTGAAGCACAAAACATGAGTTTCTTTCATCATCTTTCATTTCATACAGCGGAATTTCATTTTGGATGAAATTTGATGTTTTCCTATTTTTGTGACTTAAACTTCAACCTCAAACTAAATTCATCTGAGCACCTATCAAAGATTGGGAAATATATACTACACACTCACAACTAAAATACACAAAACAACAAAAATATAATACAAAAACTCACAAAAACATTTAACAAAAACATGCAGAATGAGAGAAAAATGTGTACAAAATAAGAAAAATGCACAAAACGACAAATAACTATACAACAAAACCACACAAAAGGACAACAAAAACACTAAACCCTTTGTTCTTTCCTGTATGAATGTCATTATTTCAAATGGGAGTTTTTCTCTCCATATCCATGAACATGTTTAATGCCTGGATCAGCTCATTTTACCCAAAGTTTCTCATTCATTCCAGTTTTTTTTTTTGTTTAAAAAAAAAGGAAAATAATCTTCTCAAAAGAATATAATAATCCATCCGTGACTCATGGTTTTCTAATCCATTTATTTTCAGTTTAAATCCTCTGAGGAAGCCAGTCAAGACGGTGTAGAAAAAGTTATGGTTTGAAGACAGAAACGTGATTCACTATGCAGAACTTGCACCATAAGGAGAGTCTGAATAAAATGAAGAAGTGCTGTTTTTCAGTGGCACTAAAAGAGTTGGAATGAAAACATTTAAAGGAAATGTCATAGGACAGCTGGAGAGACTCACAATTTATCTCTTATATCCTCAACCAGTCAAAGTTTTCACCTCCATGTGCTTTGCCATCTGTACACTCCTTTAAATTGTGCTCATAAGTAAAATATAGCTACGGTAATACAGGGATGTTCTAGAAGAGAAAAAAAATGAGAAAAACAATCAAAAGAAAGTTGGTTGAGGGCGTGCAAAGTTTGTTTTAATGCTAATTTGAGTCTAAACTTAAAATAAAAAGTTGTGTGTATCTACTCTAACAAATATGTTTCATTTGACCAAAATTATCAACACATTTACAATATCATAAAGTGGTTTAATGTTACACATTATTTAATAAAAGTGCTGAACGCCACACAAATGACAAAAACAATCATTTAAAAAACCTTATTCACCTTAATTTTTGTCAAAACTTTTTTTAACTTCTACACAGAGCTTTTGCAAGCTTTGTTGTGGCCCTATGCAAGATATCATTTGGGGGGCCCCAGTTTGCTTAACTACATGAATCCTTTAGATCGGGAATTGTTTTATTTATTTATTTATTTTAATAGAGAAAGTCCAACATTATTGTGCCCTAGTTTGCACTTCCATGTATAACTGATATATATTTATATATATAACTTCACTTCAAATTTACTTGATTTAGTGACTGTTTTTTGTGTTTTCTAGAGGTATTTTATGGGAGTTTGTGAGAAATTACCAGAATTTAGGGGGAGAAAAAATGTATTTGTATTTGTTTTTTCAACAATTTGCAGTTGACAGAGATATTTACAAGAAGTATTTAAATGTTTAGTCAAAAAGTCAATAATAATAATAAGCAATTTCCCCCTGGGATTAATAAAGGAATTCTGATTCTGATAATGCAACCACTTTATAGAACGCTTTTTTTTTTGGGACTCAAAGCCACTTTACAGAATATAGAAAATTAAAGAAACAACAATAAAAGTAAAAGAAAGGTTATGGAAAAGCAAGTTTGAAAAGGTGGGTTTTGAGGAGTTGATTCCCACCGAATGTACAAGACATGTAGAGAAATTAAAATTACTGGTCTCTGCGCCAAACACGACAATGTAGAATATATACATTATAGGACAGAACAACAACAAGTATTTATAATATGTACAGTGAGTGTACAGATATGAATATGAAAATAAATATATATAAATATAACTATGGTATATAACTATGGCCATTCTCGCGCCCCCGTCATGACGTCTCCCGTGGAGTACGCGCCCCCAGTTTTGGAACCACTGCCCTAATGTGTAAGGCTTGCAGTAGAGGTTACTGACACTTCTTCATCTGAAACCATTTTCATTTCTGTCAATAGTTGACAACTTAAAAGTGAGGCCAGAGCTGACAGCTTATCTTATTTTACGGACGAGTTACGTATTAGTGGCAATTTCCCCACAAATGAAGCAGAAACATGATTTTTCATTCTGACAAAGCTTGAATAAACTTCTGACAGTCATTTAGTGTAATCTCCTGTCAAACAGTTCACTTTCATTTACAGCTCCGTCCCTGACCTCGGAGCTGCTGGGGGAATCTTCTGAAGGGCAAACGTCACGAGTGGGAAAGAAAATACGAGGCTTTTTAATGTAACTTTAACAAACAGTATGTATGAAGTGTTGATATAAATGTTGATTTAGGATTTAATCAGTCAGAATAAAAGTTTATTTTAAATCTTGTTCAGTTTGCTTATTTACGCCAGTGGATTAGGGCCAACTTTGATGATGAAAATAATTTTGGGCAAATCAAGATTAAAGTCAAAATTTAAGGTTGAATTTCTGAAAATAAACTTAGAAAACAATATTGTGATAAAAGTTAGTCTAATCTACAGAAGATGACATCGGACCGATTCACCATATATGACAACAGCCTCCTTCAAAACTGGCTCCAATCTAAAAAATAAAAAAAACTGTCCCTAATCTGTTTCCGTAGCTCATCAATAACCACAGATGGACTGAATGCTCCACCTCTTCAAACTTGACTGGTTTTTACTTCTGAACAGATTAAGTTTTGGGGAATATCTCTTCAAAGTTCTTTAATAAATTACAACAGTGTGTTTATGAGCAAAAAGAGAAAGAATCTCTGTTATTAAACCCAACTTTGTAAGTAGTTTAACACAGTGTTTCTTAAACGGGGGTATTTGAATTGGGGGGGGGGGGTTAACAAATTCAAGAATTAAAAACCTGTTCTACAATGTTTATTTTTAGTTCAAAATGATAAACTAAATATTACCAGCAATTCACAAAACGACAACGCACAAAATACGAGAAAAATATACTGAACAATAAAAAGAACAGACAACAAAATACACAAAAGGACAACAAAAACACACACACTAAGAGAGAAAAATACTTACCATTACCAGCAACACATAAAACAACAACAAAGACACACTTAATTTGAGAAAAAAAACACATAAGATCACGACAAAATACCCCAAAATAACAGAGAAACATACAAAAAAACAACTCAAAACAACAAAATCCCACAAAATAAGAGAAAAATATACCGAATAATAAAAAGAACAGACAGCAAATTACACAAAATGACAAAAAAACACAAAATTATGGTAGAAATGAGGCATTAAATACTGTTTTAGTCCACTTATTTACAAAATGAGACTCTTTAAAATGTCTGTTATCGCCCGTTCATTCAATCATTATGCTCTGTAGTTGTTTCTAAATAGTTTTCTAAGCCAAATGTTGGACAAAGGGGGTACTTGAATTCAGAAATAAAAGAAAGTGACACTTGAGCCAAAAACAGTTTGAGAACCACTGGTTTAACACATTCATCGATACATGGCATTTTGTAGACGGCCATGATCTGCTGTTTTTTGTCATATGGTGAATTGGCCCTAGTCAGTTTCCGTAGATTCGACTTTATTAGCAAACCTTCGATTTCTATCACAATATTGTATTTGTTCTCAAAATTTCAACTCAAAATTGGCCCTAATCTGCGTCCGTACAGACTGCCATGTCCATTATTTAATCTTCCAAAGTTTACATAACGTCCTTAAACCTCTATCCACATTGATCAGGCCTCAAACCAACATCCTCCAGAATCTCATCAGTGTTCTGTCCCCAGTATGAACTGGTTTCTCTTTCTCTCTGAAAACACAATCCTGGCCCTTGGATAACTCCTGGAAGATGAAATGGACCACCAAACATCTGTGTTTTAAAAAAAAAAAATCAATTTCACACTGCATTTTGTCTCCCTTCTTTTCAATCCTCCTTATCAAGAAACTGTAGAATAAAGAAACTTTTCTTATCTGTTCTCTACTCGCTGGCCTGTCAAGTGTTTGGACTCGAGGATGAAATGGGAAGAAAAAATAAAAACAGAGTTATCTATGAATCAGGACTGTGTCAGTATGAGAGTGGACGACAGACACACACACACACACACTTCATGCTTCATTAGTTTCTCTTTTTCTCTCTCAGCGGGAGAGAAAAATCTATTTTTCAGCAAGGTTTGCTTTGAGTCCGCTAAATTTCATTCATCATCGCTTTGAAAATAAAGCATCCACAAAAGAAAAATCCTGTAATCCTGGTTTGTTTTTTTTTTTTGTAAAGGGCGGCAAACCCGTGCATTTTAGATTTCTCCATGTTCTAGTCGATACACGAGAGAATAATCTTCAAACACTGATTAGTAAAAGCTTGTTCACATTCAATAAATGTCAACGGTTAAATAGTTTATTAATAATAACCGAGTAGGATATTGTGAAGGTTTTGATGACATTTAAAGCTGCTGGAGATGATGATGATGAAAATAAAAGTGATGCTCGAGTTTTTATTACACCTCATTTGATGATTGACACCTAGTCTGAAATGATTGGTTTTTAACACTCTTTATTGTGGAGTTTCAGTACAGAAGAAGTTTGCATATTTTTATAGCGATCTAACATGTTGCAACCCTAATTGTTTCATATTTTTATCACATTATTTTTATGTTCTTTTTATTAGGTTTGGGGACCTTTTCATGTAAATATAAAAGTTAAAGAGTCATTCACTCATTCATTCATCTTCTATTAGTGTTTATTCCTGTACAGCTGGGGTCTGCAAATACATTGGCCCGAGGGCTGATTTTTAATCCGATTTTTTACCTAATGAATTAAAAAAATAAAAAAATGTAATATTAATTAGAAAAACAAAACAGAAGACAGGTTCCCTACTCAAGGATATAACAAAATAATATTCCCCGTCAAGCCCTTAAAGAATAAAATACTCAATAAATGCTCATTAGTGAGAATTCCATTAAGAAAAAAAAAAAAGATCTTCCAATATATTTTTGATAGTGTAGTAAATATTACAAGTACATATAGTTTGTCCGTGTTTACCGACTGATTAGGTGATCGGAAGTTATATAGTAGGGCTGGGACGTTATGCTTTTGTCCTTAATCAGTTTTAATCCTGATACTTGGGTGTTGATGTGACTTTTGCTGCAATTCAATAGTAATGATTATTACAATTAATTTCCTTATTTTCTTTATTAAAAAACGAGTGCACAACACTACATGCAGTGTTAACCTATGACCACATTATGCAGATATATTTTTTTTAAAAAAAACAGAAAAAATAGATTCCTGCGAGAAATATACATTTTTAATATTGTCACAAAATATCATGATAGGTTATATTGTAATTCTATTTTTCTCCCATCCCTATTATATATTATATACTGCACTTTCCCTTTGAAATAGTCCATTTATAGAGAATAAATACTGCCACCTACAGCTAGTCCTGCTAAGTGGATGTTCTTACCGACAAACTATAAGTTACATGAGTCTGCTACTAAATTACCAAATTGTGAGTGTGAAACCAGGTTAGGAATTTAATGTCACGTTTACATAAATTGCTTTTGATAACTCTTGGTCAGAGAGTCCTCAGTGTTGTGCTGCTTTCAGCTGAACTTTACAAAACTTCTTCAGCAGTTTGACATCCCTTCAAATCGCTATTATCAACTTTTCAAACTTGCACTCATCATTTCCAGTAGATTTTTAAAACAGAGCAACCAAGACATGAAAAATACTATTTTTCTCTCCGATGAGGAGATCAACTTCCCATCACTTTTTATTGTTCAGGCATTCTGCTGAGAAAACGTCAGCAACACATGCTGGAAGCATTCATCAGTCTACCTCTGTGCTCCAGAGCAGTTTGGTCACTTTGGAGAAGCAGTGTTTTTAAAATGCTTTGTAAAAAGGCCTCCCTGGTGCTTTTGGTCCTATGATGAAACTCCAACAGGTTTTGTTCCATATTCATCCAAGCTGCATGCCTCAGGCTGTGGAATATTTCTAACTCAGGCTTTTTGGATATTTCACGGCTGTTCAGAAGTGCTTTGGTGCTTTTAATCTGTTGTGAAGATGATGCCTCGAGTCAAACCAGTGGAAAAATGCCAGTGTACATGTATACTAGCTAGTGTAAAAATTAAGGAAAATAGCTTCATTTTGTTTCCTTAGCATTAGCAGTAATTTAATTGTGCTGTATTTTGAACATTTGTGACTTTAAAATATGTAAATTCCATTTCCATATACACAATATAATAATACAATTATATAATGTCACAAGAGTAGTTATATTGATCTACATTTTTACCCGCATCACTAAAATACTGAGTAGGTATTGCAATTGGAGGCATTTAAAAAAACTTACTGGAAACACATTACAATAAGAGCCCTCATTAACTTTAGCATTATTAAACACTAATTAACTGTTTATTAATGTTATAATAATCATTATAATGTATTAACATTAACTAACATATTAGTTAATGCATTAATAAGCAGTTAGTTAATGGTTAGTAATTCAAACATTACTAAGCATTAATAAATGTTATATAATGTAATTCGCCATCATTATGGATGCATTACTTATTACTATAATAGTAAAATGTAATTTCCCTCATAATCATTTACTTACAGTGTTTATTTTGAGTGAGTGTTAATATAAATGTCATCATCAGCTAGCCCTTACCTAACCTTAAGTAAGCATTAGCATTGTTAACCATTAGTTAAGCCTTTCTGGACTCTAACTGTAAAGTAAAACTTACTTTGTAATTCAATGTTCATTTAGACTTGTAGCATGTAGAGCAGTGGTGTCAAACTCATTTTAGTTCAGGGGCCAAATAAGGTGCAGTTTTATCTCAAGTGAGCCACAGATTTGTTGCGTGAAAACAAGTTAATGTGCCTTAGTTTGCACTTCTACTGATACATAAAATACCAAAATATGTAAGAAAATTACCATATCCAAGCTATAAGTGACAATCAGTCCCAACAGGATCTTCACGTTAAATTTTCTTGATTTTGTGACCAATTTCTATTTAATTAAAAGTTATGTGTCATAATTTGAGGCAAATTTAAGGATTTTGGAAGATTTTTTAGTTTAACATTAAAAATGACTGCAGTCATGTATTATAAGTACAGGGAAAACTGTGAGCCCCTGTAAATATTAACAGCACAATGTGAAACTTTTGGCCACTAGGGGCCCTAGACCGGTAACTTTCACATCAAGCGCCCCTAGTGGCCACAAGCGCCGCAGCACTGTCGCAAAAATCAGTCAGTCAGTCAGTCGGGCCAGCCTCCCTTGTCTGTTGATTGTGTAAGCTGACAGTAGTTGACCAGGAACTTCGGGATAAGGATTGGCTCTTGTGTCGGTCGAGCTGCTCCTCCAGCCGCCGCCCTCCCCTCCCAGCTGCCGGAAGCTCGGCTCTCAGCCCTCCTTGCCACTGTCGTCGGTTCCCTTCGTCGGGGGTCCGCGTGGCGGTCAGGGTCTCTCGGCCGGGTCTTTTTAGCCTCCTCAAAAGCAGTTTTAAATTTTGCTTGCCTCTGCCATGACCAGGAGTTGAACAGGTGGAAAAATACTAGCAAAAGCCTTAGCTGCATGAGTATATCCGAGCCTGTGGTCACGTGACTGCCGTAAAGTGATACATTCACCAGGCATCATCCAGGTCACATGACCTGGCCAAAGACGGTCCGTCTCTACAAACTTACATAGTCGGTATTTCAAGAGGGCAGCCCTGCTTGGAGCATTGATACTGTCAAGCGCTGCATATTGGCCTGAGGAATCATTTAAAATAACTCATATGTTTCAACTCTTTAGGTCACAAAGTCCATTGTGTGCCTTTAAGTTTTTTTTCATTCTACGTTCTCCTGAGGGCCAAAATGGTTGGTCCAAATGGCCGGATTTGGCCCCGAGCCGTGAGTTTGACACGTGATGTACAGCATCTAATATTCTATGTTGGACCAGAGTCTGAGTATTTGTTGTTTTTCATCTCTCTTGGCCACACAGTTAAAATTCAAATACAGACGCTGACTGTCTATCACAAGTTTACAGCCATGGGTAATGTCTCCATTTTAACCAGGTTCACAGCGGGGGGTGGGGGGGTCAGGTCTGGAGGGGTGAGGTTTGTTTGTTGAGGGACATTTGAGAATCCTTTTCACGCTCTACTTTAAGCCTCTCCCCTGTTTCTGAGACTCCAAGGGTGACCAAAGGAATATACTTCCTTTGGAAGTACAGTGAAGTGCCACCTCATTTCCTGTGTGGGGTTTGCAGGATGAAAGTAAATATAATATTCACTTTCATATTCAAACTAGTTGAATTTATTTATGCAGAATCAGACTGTGCAGCTGCAGAGGGCTGCGTTATGCGTCCAGGCTTAGTTTCACACAAGTGAGATCTGAAGTAGGAAAATAAAGTCAGATCTGAATCACATACATTTTCAATATAAACAGATTGTGTTTGTGAATAGAAGAGAATCCTTTATTGTCATTGCATAAGAACAATAATATTGCACATGTCCCTCCCAACAACATTCAACTACACTCAAAGATTTAAGCCAAAGAGCCACAATCATTATAAAAAAAAAAAAAGAAAAGAAAACATAAGTAACGAGACTCCTATACAACCTCTTCAGTCGTATCAAAATAAATAAAAGTTAAAAAAAAATGCTGTTTTTTAAAGCAGTCAGTGTGTTGACTTGCAGCTTGCAGAAACAGTATAAATGGCTGGGTTTGATAACAAGATAGATGAACATCTTAAAATACACAGACAAGAGAAGTTTTTTTTCTGTTCTTATCTTCTTTAGAGAAACTGGAACTGCGTGAATACACACTGCTTTGTAAAAACATACGCCAAATCTAGATAGCGCAATAAAAACTGGTAGTGGAAACACCAACATTTCGAAAAAAAACAATCAAATATCACAAAAAAGTTTTTACGCTTTCATGAGGAATTTCAGACGTTTTGATCTTGACATGTGTCTCAAAAGCGCAATGAAAACACTTTTTCCGCAAATACACGTCACGGGACGTTACGTACCTGGTCACATGACCACTTCTCTCAGACTAAACATGACGCGGTACGTGCAAACAGAAGGAGACTGGGACTTTTCTTAGCGTTTACTTGAAAAATTATTACTGCCACATTAGGCGTGAAACAACAAAGGATAACGGAATGATATAAGAAGGTTCTGAGAGTCTGTCTTCCTGCGCCGAAGTCTCACGGGATGAGATTTCACAAGAGTTACCAGGCTCCAGCCCAAAGCAACCTTCAATGGAAACACGTTCAAAACGCAATTATTTACTTTGTCGACATTTAGAAGAATTTTTTTTTTTTTTTTTTTTTTAAAAAACACCGGATGTAAAACAAAAGCCCAGTTGTGTGAAAATTGTGCAAGAAAGAGTTTGTTGGAGCTCACCGGAGCTCTTCCTCCTCCAGCAGAGCTTTTCTACCTTAATGCTAAACATGTAGCAGCTAGCACGAGCAACGATCCTTCAGACGCACAATAGACCAAGCAGGCAGTGTCTCCAATCCACATGGACAAAATTACAGCGTTAAGAGTCAAAATTAATAAGTCCAAAAGTGACAAATGAACAAACTCTGGATTAATGATAGTAGTAGTGGACAGTCGACCACTCTCAGTCGTAAAGGATGTGGGCGGGGCTACGACTACTGCTACTACTAGCAGTGATTGCTTGATGTTATTACAGTACTTTATTTTGGGATGAACAATGTTATTTTTGATGTGTTAATTTACAGCACCGTGTTTGATGGGTCTATTTTATTCATTTTATATTATCTGAAGGAGAGAAAAAGTAATAAGTTAGTTGCTCAATAATTGTATCACTCAGAAATGTGTTCGTACGGTTTATGATGAGATAACTTTATAGCACTTCATATGGACCTGATGTTTTATTTCACTGATGTTTTATTTATTATAATTATTTGGAGATTGACAAAGTACACAACATTATTTTCCCGTGATGGTCAAAACTAAAGGTGGCAGCAGCGCTTGGGACTAGTCTCACATACAGAGGAATGTACTGTAAATGGCTACGCCTGCATCTGTTCAAATCTGTTAAAAACTATAAATTACTTTATACAGTCAATTTGTTATATATCAGTCTTTTGATCTGCCACAATAATGTCATTAATTTCAATGGAAATATGGGCTTTTCTCGGCATTTTTAGGTGAGATAAAAAAAAAAGATTAATTACATTAATTAATTACAGAGCGTAATTAACTAATCACTCAATTTTTTTAAATCCATTGACAACACTAGTTTAAACACACATTTAACAAGACAAAATATACCATGAAAATGCATTATTTTCTACCAAAACATGTCAGTAAAAGTATAATCCGTGTCATTTAGCTATTTCTGTTTCAGGAAGTCAATTCCCTCAATTCATCAGTTACTGCCTACATTATAAGCGTTTTTGCTTTATTAAGGTTGGAAAGACTTCAACCATGTCAGTTTATTTTTTTACCCATATTACATATATACTGTATTTAATATTATCTAAAACAGCCCAGGGATCCTCTAAGACTGCAGCTACTTTGAAAACTTCTTGAGCTGATCATCCAGACGCTCTGTTATTGTTGGAGAGAAGAACTCCTGTGATGAATCCCACACATGTAACACAGATAAAGAACGAAGTCTATGGTCTGTTGGTTGGAACACAGCAGTGGCCTGTCATTTTCTTTCCATGGATAATTTGATTAGTTAGGTGCACCTATTCCTGCGCGATGACTCAAGTAGCGATCAACATAATGTGACCTCATTGTATTCGACACACATCCCAAATCGTCGTCTTCCCTCGCTTGTTTCCTTATTAAAATTTCATGGTGTGACAGTTTTTTTTTTCCTTTTTGTCCGCTTTGATTGCCTTATCTTTATCCAGAGCATGCTGTGCACCGCCGCCCGCTGGCTATGATTACAGTCCAACCTGTGCCACGTTTTCTTTTCACATCATGTGCAGAGGAACTCCTTTATAGCCTGTGTGAAAATATAATTTTACTGACATGATAGAAGACGGCAAAGTATGTGTAGCAACTTACATCAAAGGTTTGTTTTTCTACTCCTACTTATGATCATCTCTCCTGTCAGCAGCCAAAATACAAGAGAAGATCTTTTTTCACACTTCATTGGAAGCGGAGTGTGAGTCTCGTATGATACAAATTTTTAAAACCAAATAAAATTTTCATGGCTTATGCATCCGTGGGGGGGGGGGGGGCTTTTATGGAAAATGGCTGAATGGGCTCATCAACTCCTCTAAAGCCGCTTACAGAACAACAGTTCTCACAGCTTTAAGTGCAGGATAGTCATTATCCGGAGGCACAAAAATATATGTCCTGCTTGTGTCTGCCGAGTGCCTTCCAACCACACTCTAAAGTCCCCGACTGTGCAGTCGGAGAAATCCACTAATCAAGTATTGAATGCTTAAAGCTGGTGGAAACAATAACTTTCATCAGATAAGGACAGTGCAGGTCTCATTCATTAATACATTGAAAATCATTTGCACAAAGAAAAGGAAAAGTTGAAATTGCAACTCAAAAGTTTGTTTTACATTGTGGACTGTGGAGTCCCAAAGATCCTTGGTTCCCAAAGTGGGGTAAGCAATTTGTCATAGAGAGTATGTGAAATAAAAAATAATAATAATGATAACTATAATATAAATAGTCTAGTCAGAAGCCATGGATTGCCAAAAAAAAAATCAAAATTTTCCAATATAAAACTACCTTCTAAAGGTGACAGAGAAACATTCTTATCAAAAAAGCGCAAATCTGACCAGAGCTACATTGCCGTGCGCTAGCATAACATGCTATTAAGACCTTAACTCCCTTTGCTACCATGTACATGTATGAAAGTGGATTTTCAGCTTTGACAAACATGAAAACAAAATACAGAACAAGACTGTGTGAAAAACGATTTAAAGGTCCCATATCACGCTATTTTTCACCCATCTCCATTTGTTCTAAGAACCCCAAAAACATAGTATTTGAGGTTTATTTTCCCAAACTCACCTGTTTTCCAGAGTTTTTTATTATATATTATTCCTCAACAGGATAAGTAAAATTCAGAAATTCAAATGTACATTGTTTATGACAGATTGTTTTTTAAGTGTGCAGGAGTAGGGGGTACATGGCTTTAGGTTTAATGTCTGAAGGGGTGCGGGACTGTGAAAAGTTTGGGAACCACTGCTTTAAATGGATGCATAGAAATGTTTTTACTTCATTCCTATCGTGATTTCTTTTTGTTTCTTTGCTTGACACCATTTGTTTTTGGTTTATTCCCTGTATTTCCTGTGATATCACATTCAGTTTTGGATTCAGATCTCTCTCTGTAAGCCCCAAAATAAACATCTGCCATTGTTTTGTCAGTGAAAATAACAGAAATGTGTTGGGGAGTCACTATGGCAGAGCTTTGGGGGGCAAACACGAGAAATCAACGTAAGAACAAGAGTGATCAGAGAGCACAACCCTCTGACAAGTTTAAAGGCACAAAGTCACCAGCATTTGGGGACTAAACTACGAAGATAGATAGTTATATCCTGGATTTATCGCGTTAGCGGGCTTCACCTAACCAAACATTCTCCGTCAGACAGAAGCTGTCCTATGAATCTCGATAACAACTCGCTAAGTTATGCGAGTTGATTTCAGCTTGGCTACGTGCACGCTCTTGTGACATAGGTGGAGATTACAGCGTCAGACTAATCACAATCACGGAGAAACTGGAGAGCAATTTACTTCACAATTGAGGGATAATTCTTTAAAAATATAAAAAATTAAAATCCAAAAACAACACTTTTGCTGCAGTGAAAGCAGCAAGTAATTAATGCAGGAATTGATGAGTGTTAATGCTTAAATTAGTGAGATTATAAACGGAGAATAAAACAGACACTCTGATCAGTTTCACTTTCACTCTTACCTTGTTTTTGGCTCTGGTGCTGTGTTCAAGTAGATCAGCCTCAATCATAAGGTGGAATATATTTAAAATTTATATTATCTTATAGGACTGAGGCTCTTTGCATCGCCACAGAATACTGCGCCCAATGCAAGCAGACTTTATCAGCTGACTTATTGTACTTTATCAGGCCATCAGATAAAAATATATGTTTCCTATAGGATGTCATCGGTAAATGAAAGGATTGCATCAATGTCTTAATATTCTCTCTCCTGTCAGCTGTCAGATCAAAACCACAAAGAGACATGTTCACAGAATGATCCTCTTTTTATTGGACAGGTTGTTTTCTAGGAGAAGTGATTGGTCAAGAAGCGGGGTCTTATTCAGAACAAAACCTGGTCCCGACCAGGTTAGTCATTCAGCCTAAGTTACCGTGGTGATTTAGCCCAGTAAGGCATTAGCCAGCTTCATAGTCCAGCACACACTGATTAAATCCCGGAAGTAAGGGCAATAAGAAGAAATCTAGTTTTGTAGTTTAGGTCCTTAGTGCTGTAGAACCAGCCAAACATCCAGTGATGCTCAAAAATGTATTTTGGATACTGCATCGGCAAAACCAGCTGGATCAGCTCCAAAATTGAACTCGTCCTTCCTTTCAGATCACCAAATGTTATTTAAATCTGTTGGGAACGTTTTGAGATATCCTGCAAACAACAAACATCATTAACAGATGAAACTTTTCTGACAACGTCAATAAGAGATTGTTTACAGTGGACATCAAAACAAACTTCTCAGTGGCAACTTCAACCTTTTACATCTTTTTTTCATGCAAATGATCTTTCATTTAGTGATCTATCAGGCCTACTTTCTTTATCTGATTTTTAAAAAAATCTTATCTCCAGCAGCTTTAAATGTGATAAATCAAAACCAAGTCGACACTCGTGGTTAGAAAAAGGCTTTTATTATTTCTACAGCATCAGCTTCTTTCTTTTTTCCAACCGCTGATTTTCAAACTGGAACTGCAGACCAAACACTCAAACCCACAAATATCTGCAATATTCATGAAATCCCCACGAGCACACAGCAAATATGAGCTGTTTCCATGGTAAATTACCCACTGCCTTTCTAAGCTCTGCAGCACTGACCACATTGCTTCCGGTAATAGACGGTTATGAATTTAGAGCAAACACAAATGTAATCATTTTTCCCACTTCCTGCATGCGACACCTGATCTGTGATTGTAAGCACAAGCGCACACGCACGCACGCACACACACACTTTGATTTTATATGCAGAGAATCTGCTGGTCGTAAGGACAACTTGTCTGTAGGCTCTTATTTTCTGCTTTTTTGCAAACTTGTGAGATGTCTCTTTTCTTTTCTTTTATCTTCTGCTTATTGACTGCGGCCGACTCTTAATCATAGACATTTTCAGATCAACAAAGGCAAATTCAATTTTTGAGTGGAAAAAGCAAGTGTAAAACACACTTCTCCACAATTGTACCACAGGGAGGCCACTTAAACATTTTTTTTAGCTTTGACTTGTAAAAATTAAGAGTTTGCCAATTGTCTTGATTCTTCTCAAACACATAAAAGAGGAAATACTTACAATAACAAACATTAAATTGTTACATTTTCCTATTTTGTGTCTGAGAGATTTCTAATTTTTGTTAGAGCATAGTTCATGCATTGATTTAATATGCATATATTTTGTTCAATAGATTGAGTGCAGAGAAGAAGAATAAAACTCCCTGTATATGTGGGGCCGATTGTAACGTTACACATGCTAAAATACACCCCAAATTCACCGGAAGTACCAAAATAAAACATTTAGATTTTACATTTGTATTTGAATTATTTAGATTTGATATTTAACATTTAGATTTAACATTGACATTATATTTTTATGAGAAAAAATATATCACAAATGTTGTAAATCTGGTCAAAAGTAACAGTTCACATACTTTTTTTTAAATGCGGTTTGCTGAATGTTGCAAATCTAAATGTTAAATATTAACTCTAAATGTTAAATCTAAATATAAATGCTAAATCTAAATCTTAAATCTTAATTTAAATGTCACGGGTGAATATAAATATATATGCTAAATATATATATTAATCGGAAGTACCAAAATAAAAGATTTATTTCTTAACATTTATATTTAAATGTAATCATTAGATTTTATATTCAACATTCAGATTTAACATCAACAATATATTTTTTACAAGAAAAAAGACATCCAAATTTCACAAATATTGCTGTAAATCCGGTCATCAGTAACAGAAAAAATTTCACATAAATTTTTAAAAATGCGGTTTGTTGCTGAATGTTGCAAAAAGTTGCTGTTTATTTTAGCATGTGCAACTTTACAATCAGTGCCCCATACCTGTAGTCTTTGTTGTAAAAACCTAAGTACTCATTATAACTGTCTTTAACATATCATTCACACTTTCAAAGATTGTGATTTCTTTTCTACTTTCATTTGATGATTGTCGTTTACCTGTGCATCGACATGTTTTATGTCATCTTCGGCAATGGCAATTTTCTGAATACAAAACTTTTGTTTGGTTTCAGAAATAAAATTGAAATCCATTTGTGATGCATGAGTGGGTTTTTTTTTTATTTCCTCGTGGCATCATGTCACTGATCTGACTGCTTGAGCTGTCTGTTACATGTTGTTGGGCCTTTGCCTTTTGATCATTTTCTTTGAGGCTATAGATACATCCCTAGCCCTTTAACTCTATGACAGAATGACAAGTCAACAATTAAAGAAATCTTCCAACCCCTCTCAACAAGAGCACAAATTAGGCTAACTGTCACTTCAAATGTTTTATTTATCTCAGACTCATTAAAATTCATGTCAGCAAATCAGTGAATTTACATTTGGCTGTCACGACTAATGGAGCCTGATGTTGGTCTTTAATCATCACAATCTTGGGACATATTTTTCACTAAAATTAAGAAAATAATGTTTAAATGAAGTTTCCTTGATGGGCTCGATCCAAAAGAGAGAAGACGCAAGCAAACATTGCAAAAACAAAAAAACAAAACAAAAAAAACTTTAAAGGTAAAACTGCTTTTACGTAAATATGCAAGTTGATTTCCAAATGTGCAGGTTATAATGGAAGTGCTGCAAGAAAACAAACTATCAGGGCTGTTTCGAGCTCTGTTGGGGATCTATGCAAGATGCTGTTTGGGGGCCCCCAATTTTACCAAACGACTTAAAGAGATTCATAATCTAGTCAACTGTCCTCACGCTGCTACAATTTATAACAATTTACCATCTAAACAAGCTATAGACGATACAACCTCCCTTTGAAGTAATCTTAAATTGAGCCACTCAAACAAGCTCAGTTTTAAAACATAACACAATAAAACAGAAGGGAAGAGTTTGAGAATGTTTATTTGGATATACTTTTCAGAATGATTCTACTATTGGTTGAGAAATTAAATAACTAAAAATACAGTGAAAATTATTGTATAATAAACTGTTAAATTTAAATCAATCTAAATCTAAATGTTAAATCTAAATCTGAATGTTACAGGTGAAACTAAATATTTAGTTAATATGCAAATTCACCGAAAGCTCAAAAATATAAGCTCATTAACGCGAACGAGCGCTATGAGCTTTTATTTTCATACTTCTGTTGTAAATTTAGATTTAACATTTAAGTTTAACATTCAGATTTTGATTTAGATTCAATATTTAGATTTAAATGTAACATTTAGATTTACCATTGACATATTTTTACGCGAAAAAATACATATCACAAATTTAACAAATATTGTTTTAAATCTGGTCAAAAGTAACAAAATGAATTCACATACTTTTTTTAAACTTTATAATTACTTAATCCCGATTAATCTAAAGAAATCGCATAACAATATTTGACACAAGAAGCAATTGTTTTTCCAATTTCAATGGATTTTGGTATACGATGATTCCCACCTCTAATAGATATATAAAGAAATGTGGTAGGTTATTTATGAAAGCTATAGAATGACTATCGTTTTAAAAATAAATGAACACATGAAAACACCTTTGTATAATTAACTTATTCCTTTTTGGAGAACAATGTGGATTTATAATGCAACTTGCCACCTCCTCATTCAACTTACATTGCTGCTCTTACTGTGGGTTCTTTAATATAAATGCAACATGAATTGAGATTATGTGATGGATAACCTCAGCACAATGACAGTAATGGTGGAGTAGTAGCCAGAAGCTACAACTCATGATGGAATTATCAAGAGGAGAAGCATCTGTAGGCTTCACTGGAGACGCTCTGTCATCGTTACTGCAATATGTTCAATACATTTACATTACAAATCTATGCAAAGTACGAGTGTGGGGAAAGATGGTAGAATGAGTCACTGCCAACTTTATTATTTATGAACCAACTGTTGAATTAATGCATTAAAGTCAGGCCGATTATTAAAAACAATAAAACAAAACAGAAAGTTTAAAAGCTACATTTATGCAAGCTAGTAAAAAAAAATGTGGGGGGGTTGTGGTCAATAATTGTAATTGCGTAATTGACAATTGATTACATAGTTGTAACTGAATTGTATATGAGTTCAGATAATTGACTTTGTAAATGTAGTTGTCAGAAATTCTATAAAATTTGTCAATTATAATTTAATTAAACACAAACCTGCACAATGTTACAGTTCTATGTTTTACACATATGTAGTTCATAATTATTAGAATATGTTTCATATCAACTTTTCCCACTACCTGTCACTTCTCTTTTGAAATATATAAATCTACTGGTATTAAATATACTGACAGAAAAAAGGCATACATAAAAGATATTAATAACAACATTTTCAATGATTAGGAAGCTTAACAAGGTAACCAAAAGATGAAAAACAAATTAGATGATAGATCATGTTTTATTTCACAATATTTCGTGAGATGTCTCACTATGTGATGCCACCTCTGCTCCATTCCTCAGAATACTTTGCCAATCCTGATTGGCCGGTGAAGCACATCAGTTGGATGGGAGAACCTCCCACTTCCTATAAACGGAGAGGACAAACAAATGCACGTCATTCTTAAACCTCTTCTCCTCTCAGCTAGCTCGTGTTTTTTTTTTTTAGCTCTGAGCAGTTTAACTGTTTGTGGGCAGAAAAAACAGAAAATACCACCTGCAAACGCTGGCAAGGCTGACGCTTACAGTAGATTTTAGACCACAACAGGTCAGAAGGGAAGGTTAAACAGCTCTTACCTCGCTCCGTGTGGTAAGAGCTGTCCTTTGCTCCCTCGAACGCTACCTCTCTGGCGTGCACATTGGCCTTTTGTGGCCTCTCACTACGTTGACAGACCCGCTAGTAGCTCTGTGCTGCAAGACCAGAGCTCACAAACCCCAGCTCTCCATAGCTGCCATCCCAGACCACCGCCCTCGACGCCCTCCAGGCTCATGCTCACGTTGGTCTCCCTCCTGGTGTTTGGCCCAGCTCCAGCTCCTATACCACGGTATACAAGCAACAGAACTCCAGCAACCCAGCTGCTGTTCAGAGGCAACGCTCTCCCTGACGTTTTGGACGCTCCTCAGCACATTGGCCTGCATCCCTGCTACCACCTGTGCTAGCCGCCACATGGTAGCACAAGCTAAACCACCTGCGTCAAGCAGCAATGGAAGACGAGGCTCCTCTAACTGAGGGAACGGGATGCGTCATGGCTCGCCTTTATCCATGTGGTGGAAAAATATCCAAGGACAGACACAAGGCCTGCTCCGGATGCCTGGGCGTCGACCACGCCTGAATGGCAATCAAATCCCTGGCCTTCTGTCAGCACTGTATCGCGTTCAGCACCCTGGTGCCTCCACAGGAGACTGGCGCGGCTTCTGAGGCCCGAGCAAGACCCCTCTTCCTCCACACACGGCACGGCCGTGGTGGATGCAGTGAAGACGGTTCCCATAGAAACTTCTGGTGTTCACGGCTCCAGCTGGGGCTCTCAGCTGAACCTGGCAGATATCTCCCCGTCTGACGAGGATGTCCACGTTATTGACTGTGGAGAATATGATGGGGATTACTCCGACCCACTGCTCTCCGGAGTGGAAGAAGGGGGTGCCTCCACAACCTCAGCGAGGGCCGCTTGCCTGGCCCGGGAAGTCCCCGGCCCCAGCTGCCGCTGCATCAATCCCAGCGCACGACAGCCTGACCTCTTTCCTCTCTCACCTCAAAGCTGAAGCTGACTGTTCCTCATTCGCCAGTTCCAGCTGTTTCGCTTCCATGGGCATTTCACACCAAGGCTGGGCCCTCTGATGACTGGGAGAGACGGACAAGTTCCAGAGGACGGGTGGTTTTGCCCCCTCCTGCATGTCCACAAGCACGCATCCACAGACATTAAAAACAGAGTGATGTGCTCATCGCTCGCGCCTCGAGGCCAAAGACCAGAGGCAATCCAAAATGTGAAAACGTTGTCTGCCACAATAAACAAGGTGATATCGGGACCCGTTATCTCTACTCGAAGGGAGGTTTCAGCCCCCTTTTGGTCGGAGATGGCGCTCCTGGTCACTCTGTCCCCCAGAACAAGCAGTGCATGCTTGCTCTAGGGGGTATGGCACTGTCCCGCCAACAGGGGGCTTTTACACTATGGGAGCAGTCCCTCTGGGGTCGAACGGCCAGCCGCCGACAGGAGGCTCCACCGCGCTGCGTATGAATTCCCCCGTTGGGTGCGGCCCGCCGCCGCCAGGAGGCTCTGCCACTACGTGGGCGAGCCACCTCAGGCTATGCGGACGCCCTCCATCAGAGGGCACCTTATCGTCGCTCTCAGACTCTGTGGCTGCATCTGACGGCACCTCTCACAGTGAGGGCTCCGGAGCACCTGACCTCTCTTTCCCTGGGGATAAACAGAAGGCGCTCTCAGCCCCACCCTGTTTATTACGAACGTCATCGAAGAGATACAGACTGCAGTTTGCATGTGTCCCTCCCTGGTTCACATCTGTCAACCTCAAGAACGTGTATTTCCACATCCTGATATCTTCCTCACAGAAAGTACCTACGGTTTGCTTTCCAGGGGTTGAGGTCATTTAGAGCTTGTCTTGCTCTGTTCTGACAAAGGAGCTCTGTTTGGTTCATGTTTTTTTTTTTTTTTTTTTTTTTACCTGGGTTGATGGCTTCAGCCTTCCTCGTGATCCAACTGGGCTGCCTACACGAGGGAATTCAATCGTCATGGCGCATGGAGAGTTTTTGGTCACGCCAGAGTGCAGCTCAGCACTGAGTCACTGGCGGACCCCCGGCTTCCTGACGTATGGAGTGCCCTTAGGTGCTGTCACAGATAGGAAAGTGATCTCCACCGACGCCAGCCTGTCAGGCTGGGGTGGGATTCACAAGGGCAGATCTGTAAGGGGCCGCTGGAATGCCTTCCTCCAGCGCTCTCATATAAATTACTTGGAACTGTCAGTGGTGTTTTTCACGCTGATCCACTTCCTCCCGTCTCTCAGGGGACATCATGTTCTGTTGAGGACGAACACCACCACAGTCATGGTGTATATCAACCGGCAGGGCGGAATATGCTCCCGTTGGTTGCTTTCGCTGGCATGCAGACTGATCCTCTGGAGTGTGGGACATCTCCTCCCGCTGAGAGCGACACATCCCGGAGCTCATGAACATGGGCATAGACCTGCTTTCCAGGGGCACGCCGATTTACAAGGAATGGATGTTGCACCCGGACGTGGTGAGTTAGCTATGGGCACGTTACAGATGCGCCAAGGTGGACCTGTACGCAGGGGGAGTAAACAAGCAGTGTGCGATGTTTTTCTCCCTGCGCAGCACGGTTGCTCTCCTCGGCTGCGCATGCTTCTTTACGCATTCCCCCCGCTGTCTCCGATTCCTCCCACCCTGCACATGGCTCCCCACTGGCCAGCTAGACACTGGTTGGCAGAGATTCACCAGTTGCACTGAGCTCCCCCCTGGCAGCTCCCGCTGCGCAAGGATCTGCTGTCGCAGGCGGGAGGCATGGTTTTCCATCCACGCCCAGAGAGTCTGGTGCTGTGGGCCTGGCTCCTGAGTGGTGCAATCTGTCGGCCATAGGGTTATCACAGGACGTGATCTCTACCATACAGAGCGCTCGGGCCCCCTCCACTAGATCTCTTTATGACTAAGTGGAAGGTGTTTGAGGACTGGCGTCTCCAGGGATGCCACATTCCTTTTCAGTGCCCGGTGGGTGTGATTCTGTCATTCCTGTAGGGCCTGATTGACAAGCTCAAGGCCATTTCCACTGTGAAAGTGTATTTGGCGGCAATCACCACCTATCACGTGGGCTTTGCTGACAAACCAGCGAGTCAGCATCTGCTGATTTGCAGGTTTATGAAGAGTACGCACAGGTTCCTCCCCGTGTCCAGATTGGTGGGACTAGGATCTGGCGGTGGTTCTGAAGGGTCTTAAGGGAACCCCGTTCAAACCGGTGGGTGAGACGGACCTGAAGTTCTCCTCCCTTAAAGCTGTTTTGTTGCTGGCTCTGGCTTCGTCCAAAAGAGTCAGTGACATTCATGCCCTCTCTGTTCACCCGTGTGCGCTCAGCTTTCCCCAGGTGATGCGAGGATCATTTTGAGACCCAACCAGGCCTATGTGCCAAAGGTGGTGGGCTCATGTTCTCCCAACTACCTGCTAACCTTTTCTGCCTCACTGAGTGAGCAGCAGCCTCATTTGTCGTGTCCTGTTTATGAAATCCGCACTTCCATGGACAGAACATGGGGCCTCAGGAGGAGCAATCAGCTGTCCATCTCCTGGGCCAACCCCCGTAAGGGAAAACCTGTCTCTAAGCACCGCCTGTCACACTGGGTGGTAGAGGCCATTGGAGAAGAGGTTTGCTTACTAAGAACGACGTGCATCTGTTCATCCCCTCCTTTCATAGGAGGTGGGAGGTTCTCCCATCGAATATATGCGCTTCACCGGCCAATCAGAATTGGCAAAGTGAAATAGGTATTCTGAGGAACGGAGCAGGGGCGACATCACATAGTGAGACATCTCAGTCATATTACTCATAGAACCGGGTTTTCAAAAGAAAACTTTTTATTAGCATACTTTACAGGTGATTTAAGACATGGGTCTTGTTTATTTAATCTATTAATAAATCTGTAAAATAGAAGGGGGCACAAACGAGCACAGTCGTCCTGCTAAATAATATATATATTTATTTTTTTTTTTCTGAACTATTTTTTCCAAAATGATTTATTATTATTTTCCTTTCTTGCTTGCTGTTTGTGTCTTTAGCTGCTGTAACGTGAATTTGTGTGGGATAAAATAAAGTATAATCTAATCTAATGCACAACACCTGTGCAATCACCATGGCAACATAAACCATGAACCTTTTGGTCCCGCCCACATTAGGCTCAAGTAAACACAAAGTAAAATAAAACACTATATATATATATAATGTAAAAAACAAATTTATGACATTAGCCCTAAAAGGACGAGGCATGATACAGTGAGTGGATGGATTTTGATCTTTGCATTTACCAGGAAATGTGAAAAATGCCAGTTCTTTCCACTATCATATCTCTTTCTTCAGATCTACTCATGCCTTCCAGCTGAACGACATTGTATTTGATGACTTTTATTGCAATAGGCAGCATCCACCCAAAGTTGTGAATAGTGAGGAGTTGTTTTAATGACCTCCAACACATGCCTTGGCAGAACGCGCTGTGCAGAGCACCTGCTGCTTTAGGGCTCGGAGAACATAAAGCTGTGCGACAAAATAAAGCAGGAATACAGGAGAGAGAAAACACTAACAGGGCCAACTTTATGTTGTTGTCCAAATACAATAATTACTTTGAGTGCTTCAGAAAGATAGGGCAGCATTTCATCTGAATGACTTGGAAAAACAAAAATACATTAAATCCATGAAATACAGTGTTGTGCCTTGCAACCAAATACAACCTGAAACAATAAGTTAGAGTATCCCCTTAACGATTGGTTTCAAAATGCCATTATTCTGTTATGATTATAACATCATACTTTAAAAAGCTGCATAAATTACCAAGAATGCTTAAATTCAAAATGACAAAAGCAACAATGTGTGTAAAGTTCCTGTCGTGAATCAATTTAGAGTTATTTACTTTAGGAAAATGTTAAACTAAGAAATGCTCAATTTTTTATGGAAAGAAAAATTAGTATGGAAAGATTGAGTATGCGAAAAATAGCCAGATGTATACTATGTTGGGACATTTTTGAAGTATGCACAGTGGGCACACTAGTCATACTCAACCACCCCATAATGCATCGCGAGCGGAACGTAAAATTGTCCCGGGACTAAAAATCTAACATCCTGTTTTCAAAACAAAAGCATCTCTTCTTGTCTTCCATTAGTTTTTAACGCTTTTGTAAACAGGGCTCTTAATTTGAAGTTAACTAGAAGTAGTAGCACAACGGCAAGTCTCAGAGAATCTCCGAAATGTCGGAATGAAATGTGTATACGCAAGTTTTATGGATCAAATGACCACATGTTGATATTCTACTTGGTCACTTTCTCGTTTAAAATGTTTTCAGAACTTTCAAAGGTGGAGAATCCTTATTTAGCCTCTGTGCTTCAGGTTTTTGTCGTCGTAGGTTTGAAATGCATCTTGGGAAACTTTGAAGTATACTTCAGTGGAAACAGTCATCCTATTTATACTAATAGTAGTAGACCAGTGTTTCCCAAATGGGGGTACGCAATGGCACTACAAGGAGTACTAGAGAGAGTGAGAGAGAAAGAGAAAGAGAGAGGGGGGGGGAGGATTAACAAATTAAAGCATTAAAAATATGTTTAGTGAGAAATATACTGAATAATATAAAGAACAGACAAACCCAAAATGACACAAATAACACAAAATGATGACAGAACATGAACTGAAAATACAAAGGTCAGTCTCGGACCCACATCAGGCAGAAGAGAAGACAGTAAATAATTAAAACTATAGAAATAAATATATTCTCTGTTTGGTCTCTCCTCCTCAACTTTCTACAAACATGAAACAACAGCTCTGTGGTTTCCTGAACACATTCCCTTATCCCTGACCCATCAAACCAGAAACTGATTTAATAAAGCAAAATGAATGTACATTTTTAAACCCAAACAACAACAATATGATTGTTTACTTTTCAAGGAAAAGTGAGAAATGTTCAAATATTGTCCTGATGAGTGCAATTTTTGCTCTGTGAAGCTAACTTGTGCGACAACAAAGAAACATCCAATCTACTGTTCACAAAGGACATTGAAAACACTTTCAACGTTTTATGAAGGAGGAGTTTGTTCTTCTATACGTGCACTGCTGCATGTGCGAAGTAGAAATGTGGGTGTTGTATTTTGCATTGTGTGTGTGTGTTGTAGGGTTGGGATAATACCACGCTAACAAATAACATCATCTAACACCCTCTGAGATTTTATGCTCTGCTGGCGGCTTCATCTCTTCTTGGCTTTGTAGTTCTCACACTTCCTTCTTTTTAAAGAGTGCCACAGTCAACACAACCTTCTCAACACTTAAAAGGTCCTCCTGACTGTGATTTCACACTCGCAGGTGACAAAGTGCAAAATATTTGGTCGTCTCATGTCTATATTGTGACCTGGCACTTTACAGCCTTGCTGTGATTTCCCTCCTCATAAAAGTACAATCAAATGACCACATCTGAGACCAATAAAAGCTTTTCCAACAGCATTACTAGAGCCAATAATACACAAAGTGTGTTTGTAAAGAACATGGCTACAGCAATAAAGAGTCCAGCCGTCTTTTTTCACCAAAAAAACATTTTCTTCAATTTAAGTTTCAGCATTTCGTAACACATTAATTTGCTCCCGTGAAAACAAATTAGTTTCCTGGAGAAAATGTTTGGATACATCAAATTAAAGAGTATAACCTTTTATAGTACATCATTTAACAAACAAATTTAGCACATTTTGGGCTGTTGTGTTAAAAAAAACAAAAAAAAAAAACATCATTTTTAAGATTCCAACCATATAAAGGTTATCATCATCCAACCAGAAAGCATTAGTAATATAAAAGCTAAAAGCTGCTGGGAAACTACTTTGTGTAGATTATAACTTTTAATGGACACAACGTTAGCAGCACGAACTGAGCAGTGTTAGCTTCCGTGCTAATGTTACACTGACATTTCAACAGCCAGCAGCTTATCGTGCTAGTTAGGCTTATGCAGTAAAAAAAAACAAAATTATATTAACTTACATCGTCCACGTTTGTGCTTGAGTCATGAAGTGTTGGTACCATGTCTTGCCTTATCCAGAGTTTTTGAGCTAAGCTAGCTCTGTCCAGGTCCATGTTTTCAAAACAGTCCTCCGTGAAATACTGGAAACACACATACAAATGTTTGGGAATGAGTTTTGCTACACAACCAGCAAAGATAAAATCTACCCACGAGGTTCAGAAAGGCTCGGGTGAGCGGTGTGGCTACCCCTGCTTTCCCCATATCTGTTTCCCAGCAAAGTAAATAGAGAAGGAGGAGCAGATAGAGGGTCAGTAGGAGGAGTAACTCCTCTTATGACATCATAAACTATAAAAAATGAAGCAAATTCAAACTCGCTTCTCTGAGAGCACATTTTACAAAATGGAAGCTAACTAGCATGATAAAATGTCCTTGCACATAAGCATGAAACATATTGGTGATATTAGCGATTGCAAAAAGTGTGTATTATTCACCATACAGTAACATTTGTCAAGTGAAGACTAAAAGGGCATTACATGGAACACTGGAAAGGATTAGCTTTTGTTAAGATACGCAAATGTTACTTTTCCAAGTAAACCATTACTTTCTGATTTTGGTAACTTAGTAAAGAAACTTTTTAGTGAAATAATTAGTCATAGTAACAACTAACTTTCAGTAACTGGCACAAAACTGTTAAGGAGTAACTAAACCCTGAGCTTATGGCTGATGAGCGGCTAGAATGGAAAGTCAAAAAAGTCCTTGATTATGGGCAGAGCAGTTAAGACATGCCAGGTCTATGCTATAAAATCACCAGAGGACAAGCTATGCTATCGACCTACTCAATACTCTCTATACCTCTCCATTCACAATTCTCTCAATTCAATCTACTCACCACATATTTTAGAGTTTATTTACATGTCAGTTATTAGTCTGTGTAACCAGATAAATCATGGCACATCCATCTTGGATTTACAAGTGCAGCATCCAACAAGAAACCTTTTGTAGAGAGTTAGAACCTACTTTAAATAATTTTTTTGCTGAAATGTAGATTTCTTGTGAAACATGGATGCCATATATCTTTAGAGATTTCTCAGCCCTGCCAGAGGAACTTAAAAATGCTTAAACTTTGCTGCACTCTATCAGAACTAAATCTATGCCAAGCTTTAGAAGACTACTATTGAGGCTGGTTAAATATTTGCGGCCTCACATACTAGAGCTCGACAGTGTAGAAAGTTAGCATATTAGTGGTCAAAATATTAGGAAAGAACCAGAGTTGACAACCTGTCTGAAGTTTGAACGGCAGCAGTGGAACAATGTGGAACCCTCAGCTTTGGTCTGGCCCTTTGAGCCCGAGTACAATAGCTTTCTATTCTCCTGACAGCTCCTCATGACAGATGTGTCAAAGAGCCTTTTTTAGAAGGCTGGTACACTACAAATACAAAGTTTTTGATCTTGACAGCTCGATTTCTTTTTGTTGTCACTTTTACCTGCTTTTGCTTATTAAATCAGGTGAATTTTGCTTTTACCATCAAGACAGAATTCGATTTGTTCAAACTAGCAACCTCGGAAGCACACTGTGGTGTAGGGGTTAGCGCGTCTGTCTCACAGCAAGAATGCTTATGTGGTGTTTGCATGTTCTCCCTGAGCTTGTGTGGATTTTCTCCAGGTACTCCAGTTTTGTGAGCATGTATGCTACTACTCAAAAGTTTGGACACACCTTCCCATTGCGATTCAAAAGGATTGTGTCCAAAATTGGCCTGGTAGTGTACAGGTACAGTACATCTCAAAAGTCAACCCGAAATATGACATTGGCTCATGACAAAGAGTGAAATATTTCAAAGCCTTTATTTCTTGAGACTTTGATGGTTATGGCATACAGAAAATAAAAACCCAAAATTCAGTGTCTCAGAAAATTAGAATATGGGGAAAAAGTTCAGTTTTGGAAAGACATGGTGTCACACCCTAATCAGCTAATTAACTCAAAACACCTGCAAAGGTTTCCTGAGCCTTTAAATGGTCTCTCAGTCTTGGTCAGTAGGCTACACAATCATGGGGACTTGCTGACTTGACAGATTTCCAGAAGATAGTCATTGACACCCTCCACGAGGAGGGTAAGTCACAAAAAGCCATTGCTAAAGAAGCTGGTTGTTCACAGAGTGCTGTATCCAAGCATATTCACAGAAAGTTGAAGCATTTTGTGCTTTTCATAGCCCAAATGACAAAACACGCTATTTGCTGGTACGGCAGAGATGCTGCACAAGTCTTAGTCCTGTGCTGTAAAAGGCAAGAGGAGGCCACAACCTCTCCCGAAGGCACATTTCTGCTCTACCTTTGGCCCTCATAGCCTGTGTTTATATGCGTTTGTGCAGTGTTTTCCCCAATATGAAAACCATTTACGTAAAAAAGGCAGATCGATACTGCCTTTGGACGTAACCGTGCTATGCTAAATGATGTACTTACGTTCACAGTGCATTAGTGAAATGATACAGCATGGCCGCTGCTACGTTTTCTAGCTAGAGGGCGGGAGTACACTAGAGGAAGGATGACAGCGCTAGAGACGATAAAAAGAAATTTTTACAACTTTCCTTTGAGGAAAAACAAAAGCTTTTAAAAGATGGGAGACCAACACCTGAGCTACTAGACCTTCAGCAAAGGAAAGGTCAGAATACTTTTCATACTTTCCACAGTGAATGGTACAAAAGAAAGGATTTGCTTTGTGGATACGCCTTACTGAACTGGCTGTTCTGAGTAGTCATTTTCTCCATGTTTCCAACAAAAACAACGGATGCGCTGCCGTGTCATGAGATATATCTTGTTGGGAGAGTATAGAGGCTGCTATTAAATAATTGTTTAAGTTTCTTTAATGGGTTTTACAATCTTGATTGTGTTAGATTAACACTTTCCAGCCGAAACATTAAATTGTCATTGGTGTCGACATTGCTGGTCTCGATTTGCAACGCTCTGCTTAGCCAACCCTAGTGCTCACAGCACATCACTGGATACAAATGTTGCGTTCCTCGTGTCAAGCCACTCCTGAAAAAGAGTCAGAAGCGTCTTACCTTTGTTCAGATGAAAGTAAATTTGGCATATCATTTGGAAATCAAGGTTGCTTGAAGTCCAGTGTGAAGTTTCTGCAGTCAGATGATTTGGGCTGCCATGTCATCTGCTGGTGTCAGACCACAGTCAACGCAGCCATCTACTTTTGTCACCTGCTCACAGTGCCAAAGGTACCAAAAGCTGGTTCAATGACCATGGTGTTGCTGTGCTTGATTGGCCAGCAAATTGGCCTGATCTGAACCCCAAAGAGAATCTATGGGGTATTGTCAAGAGACACTGAATTTTTGGTTTTCATTATCTGTAAGCCATAATCAACATTTCAAGAAATAAAGGCTTGAAATATTTCACTTTGTGTCATGAGCCTATATCATGTGTGTTTGACTTTCTGAAATGAGTGACCAAAAATATTAAACATTTTCATGATATTCACATTTTTTGAGATGTATCTGTATGTACAAGTCAAACACTAAAGGTTAAACAATATATTGTACAAAAAGATCTTGCGATACTAGAACATCACAAATCGTATCGTCAAGGATACGAGTGGTATCAAGACAAGAGGAATGGTTAGTTTTCCTTTTTGTTTTTTTTTTTTCAAAAATACTGTTTCGTATCGTTATCACAAGCTCCTTTGTATCTATTTTATCGTATCATGAACTCTGCATTGTCCCATCCCTATTAAACACACTAGATGTCCGTTTGCATTGGCACTTTGGTTGAGTGGCTCCTTTCCAAGGGAAAAAGTTTGAAATTGCCACTTCAAAGTTTGATGAAAAACTTTACAACTTTCCTCAATTTGGACCTTTTTTCGTTTCTTTTTGGAATAAATAATGTTCGATTCATTGACCTATGAGGTCTACACTTCACCTTGTACTTACAACGATACAAATTCAAGCCACCAAGCGTCAGACATCTTGACGTCGCTTACAGCTTAAAGTACTTACCATTACAATTAGTTACTTCTTTTGAAGCAAGACCTTGATCCAAATCCCCACACGTTAAAACCTTTCTCAGAACAAAGCAGAAGGAAATAGTTCTTTGATGCAGCATGACTTTATATCAGACAATTATGAAGGCCCTTCACACAATCTTAAGAACTTTCTTATTTCTCACTGACGTCAGTGTTCTATTCACTCAAATGGATGTCGACTCACTAAAGAGACTCTGGATTTCACAGTTAGTTATGGTCACATTTAAAGTTCAACTAATACTGAGTCAAAGGAGGTCATTGCAACTGATGAAGAAACTCAACAACACCAACATGCACATATTTCCAAAGACTCTTGATGTTGTTTTAAGCAGATTTGTCAGAAATACTTGAATTTCACAATGTTTTTTTCGTTGCATTGTGCTATTAATTTACATGATTTTACAGAAATGAGGCTCTTCTGTATCCATAGCGTTACGCTCAATAGTAAAGGACATTCATCGCAATCTGTTGGAGATATGGAAACCTTAATAATATTTTTTCATCAGCATTGTTTGGATCACTGTGAAAACATGTTGTGCTGTGCTTCCACACTGTGGAGGGAAAAACTGGTCCCTGATATTTTCATGTGTCCGCTGCATATAAATAGCATCATTTTATGTCAACCATCATTACACACCACCGTCATTAAACATTCCCTCGGTCAATCAGACCTCTACAGAGCCTGAGGCCAATGCTTTTAGTGCCATAATGCTTCTGCTCTTCAGCCAGGAGCTGAATGCAGTCTGGGAAGGCATCATATCTGTCCCTGTATAACCACAAAGGGCTTAGGAACTATAATAATATAGTTCCTATATAGGATAGTTAGTAAAGTTTAGGGAGTTTTTGATCTTATCCAAAAATAACTGAAATTCAATTAAAATTGTGGATCATTTCAGGGGTTTTTTTCAGGCAGGAAAACTAATAAAGTACACAATGTACATAATTGTGACACCAAGCTTCCACACTGACCAAATATAGCAGCTGATCAGTTGTTACACTCAGTTTAATTTTCTTATTTTACAAAATTCATCTATAACCTCTAACATTTGGATCTACAATCCAGCATTTGTTGAATCAGACGCCTTAACTCCCCATGCCTGTCGATTTCCTACTTTTGCTTCCTTGGACAAAAAAAAAAAAAAAAAAAACACTGAGAAAAAAACTGTAGTTTTGTAGACAATCATTGAGCAAGCCCAATTTGACTTGAATCAAATGTACCCAAATGTTTACACATCAGCTTTAACATCTGATTCCTTTTGTAGATAAGACGAAATATATATACGTATACATATATCAGTAGTCCTAATGTTGTGGCAACTTGAAAGACTTGACATATTTTACAGTTATTTGTATTATGGAAGTACTTTAGTTTAGACTTCTGCCTACAGCACACAGGTCACAGGTCCAACTCCTGAGTTTGACCTTAAATCTTTGTTTTTGGAGTTTGCATGTTTTCCTTTGCTTATGTCATGATTTTCCCTAAGTATCTGTACGGCAGACTCGGGCAACTGGCAGCCCTTGGCCTAATATTGCGCAGCCCCTAAAGTAAATGCTCAAATTCACTCTAAAAAGAGACAACAAAAACAAATATAGAAAATACAACATACTAGCGCTTCAAGATGACTATTGTTGTAATTTGCGCTATATAAATAAAGTTCAATTGAATATACAGTACAAAATGAGAGAAACGTATAGCGAATGTGAGTATGCCAACATATATACACAGATGTTACAACAAAAAGCAAAAAAATTACTCCCAAAGCACAAAATGACAACGAAAACACAAAACATTAAAACAAAGAGAAAAATATACAAAATGAAATTAAAACATCCAAAATAAAAGAACTATAAACGACTCAAAAAAAACACACAAACCCTTTGTTCTCTACTGTATTAATGCTCAAATCGTTCATTATTCTAAATAACATGAATGTTGATAATGTGGCCTTCAATTACATTTTTGTGATTTTCGCTTTGATTAAAGTTGCCCATTTCTGCTGGACGAATAAATTAATGTTTAGTTATCTTTTTTGTTTTTGTGTGTGGGGGTGATGATGCTATTCGTGTTACATACAGTGGATTACTTGACAAAAACTGCTGTGTCAGAATTATGGGAAAAATCTCAGATGTAGCTTTGATGCTTTAATGTGCTTTCAATGAGGGCGATTATGGGATTGCATTTCACTCTCCAATGAATTCTATACCTTTTCCTCTGTCGTTAGTCAAACCGTGCCAGATGGGAGGTAAAGTCATCAGCATGCGACGCCCGTAACGCTCCGGCTTGGTTGATGTGTTGTTGTGACAGTGTGTTGTTTTAATCAGACTTAATGGAAACAGATGTTGTAGTTCATGGGACACGGCTTCTCCGTCACGTGTGTGCTGCCACTGAACTCACCACAGACACATTCTGCTGCTTTTCATCACCACTTCCTTTTCTCATCTCAAATAAAAACGCTGGAATTGGAACAAACATTTGTACTAAATATAATGAAATATAAACCCTGTTGGGAGCTCATGCATGGGTCATTTTATCTCATTTGTTCCTGCTTTGTTCACACAGAATCAAAGAAAGGAACAAGGAACAAACAAATTGCACTGACAAAACAATTTCCTGAGATGTGCAAAAACAGTGTGTGTGAATGTGTGAGGTAAAAAAATACAGAGACAATTGACACGCACAATCAGACCAGGGGTGAAGCAGCGATTTTTAAAAGTGAGGGTGTTCTAAGGGTAGGGCAACCGTCGACACAATTTAGTATATCAAATTAATTTACTAAAACAATGATAAAGCTGTTATTAAGTCAGTGAATCTCAACATGTGGCTCTTTACGGCTTAATTTTTAATTATTATTCCCCCAGAAAACCTTAAAAGGGGGAACTTGGAAAAAAAAAAAGACAGTTTTTTTTTAAATTTTAGCTTCCTTTTGCCAATAAATATCCCTTTTTACTAATTTTTGTCCATTTTGCAAGTACTTTGACACATTTTTGTTGATTCTTTAACCATTTTCTGCCCCTTTCATCCAAATTAGATACTTTTTGCCCAATAAATACCATTTGTTTCCTTTTTCCTTGACATTTTGTCTCTTTTTGTTGCACCTTTTGAATTATTGTTTGCCACATTTTGTTCATTTAAGCTACCTTTTGCCATTACATATCACCCGTTTCCTCTTTTTTGTCAATTTTTTCCTGTCACTCTTGGCTGCTTTTGGTGCATTTTAGTCACTTTTAACTCTTTTCTTGGCACGTTTCTGTCACTTTTGGATCATTTTTGTGCCACCAGTTACTAATTTTTTTTTTGTCACTTTTCTCATTGCGGTAATTCTTTGTTTACCTTCTCAGAACACAGGCTTTGTCAACTGGCTGGCGATGACCAACACGTTTTTCAACAATGAATCTCTCTGTCAAAAGTGAGTGGGATCATTTTTTGTTTTTATGAAATTGCAGGTGTCGCATCCCCCACGGGTGAGACTTGTCTCCGTACAATCATCATGTTGTCTTTTTAACTGCAATCTTAAATCTTTCCCTCCAAATCTTAGTAAAGCTATTGAAAAAACTATTTGTTACATTAAATCTAGGCAAAATCCTCCCTTTATTCACCTGCTTTTCATTGCCTGAGAATTTTCTTTAAGGCTAGAACATAAAGCCAAGACAAAGGAGAGTTTGATGGTCCTGTCAACAGGGCATCCTAACTCTGTCACAACTCATAAAGAAGGACAGGAACAGCACAAAGGAATCATTATCCTTTCCTCTTCACCCCTAATGGAGCGTCTGCAAGCACTCAGGGCTCTCCTCAATGCTGTGTGAAGACATTTAACAATTAATGGGCTTTAATCAAACCCATTCACTCCTCTTTTCTGTTTACAAAAAAAGAAAAAACGTGTGAAGCTCTTTCAGCGCCCCCAACAGTGAAAAGGACCAAAAGTATCTGCAGTGTCTCACGATCACATCTGCTCTAGTTTTTCCATAAACATATCGATGCATGCACCTAATATTGGAGCTTCATTAACTTCTTGATATACCTTATATACAGATGAACATTGTGTTCTTCCCCTGTGAAAAATGTTGCAACTTTAAAATATGGAACAAAGCCATTTTGGTTCGAAAATAAGACTGGACGGGCAAAGAAAATTGTTTTAGGTGCTGGGACGATAGACAAAGTTCAATATATGATTGATAGACAATAATTGGCTCATGATACAATAAAATATTTTGGAAAGGTAAAAATAAGCATGCTGTTATTTGACTTTAACTCTGGACTTGTTTACATACTGTGTATTAACTTTTTTTAAAAGATAAACTATAAAAGTCTACACAGCCTAGATTTAAAATATAGACATGTTGTATTTCTACATTTTCTGGCAGGAAGTGAGATCTCTGGCCTTTGAATAATGTCTGCTGAAGTTAAATAGAAAAAACTGGGATGTAAATATATAACATTTTTCTCTCATTTTGTATGTTTGCCGTTTTGTGGGGGGGATTGTATTTAGTTTTATCTTGCCATTTTGTGTGTTTTTGGCATCATTTTGCATATTTCAATTGTTCTGTAATTTTTTCTATCATTTCATGTACTTTTGTCATCACTTTTCTCTCATATTGTGCGTCTGTTGTTATTGTGTCTTTTTTTAAGCAATTCTGTTTATTTCTGATGTACATTTGTATGTTATGGGTATTTTTGGAGTAATTTGATGTATTCTTACTGTTTTGTGTATTTTTCTGTCATTTGGAGTCTTATTTTAAGATTTTTTTTCTTTACACTGGGCACCACAGAGTTAGACTGAGGGCCACATGCCCGTTGTGCTACGCTATGTTAATGCTCAATGAGTGAAGTAATTCAAAGATATTAATCAAGTCTATTACTTTGGTTGTGATTATTATTCATTCAAAAATTGAAGATGTCTCTTTTTTTCCCCAGACGCCATGAAGAGCCGTGTCCTTATCTGATTTACACACTACAAAATATTATTAACTGATGAAATATCATCTTAAAAAAAATTAAACAATAATACATTTTATAACAATATCACAAGAAAGATCTAGAAAACAGACAAAACAAAACAACATTTTAAGTGCTACAGGAAGTGTGAAGATTTCCAAGTAACTCTGTTCCCATGGTAACTTTTGAAATACATTGTATCCCGTTGTGTTATAAATGAGCTGAAATGCATATCTGTATACAAGTAATCAACATTTTTCTTTTTTCGCTCTTTTTATTTTGGGACAAATGCAAAGCTAGATCTGCTGGTTCTCCTTTATATATTCATTAAAAAAGACCCCTGCTGAAAGCTTTACATCTAAAGATGCAGAAAGCTAAAATAAAAAAAAGAACTCTCAACCACCATCTTTTGATAAAGAGCTTTTTGCCAAAAATATGACATTCCCTCTGATCGTGTGTGTGATTATGCTCACAGAATAGACATCTGAATTTTTTTCAATATAAAGCATGTAGCAGTATGTTAGAACAAGTTCGGATAAACTATGGCCGGGCTTGCAGAACGTCTCTGCACCAAATAGCACATACCATGTTCCAGAGAATTCAGTCAAATGACTGGGTTCCACCAAGTAAAAAAAGGTCTCAGAGATGCTCTTGACATCCGCTCATAGAAGATCCATGTCAAATTACAGGCCGATTCAATGAGCATTAACGGGGGAGTAGTCATTTGAAAAATGGGGCCCCCTGGTGCCCCCGTGGCACATACGGAGTAATGGGCCTCATTCGTATATTGGCATGTGTCAATGATTCGGTAGCACCAACTGTCGCAATATTTGACTCACAAATGAACGAGAAAATGACTTTAATGGAAGTTGCCATAAAAGGAAGGGTGGGCCCCTCATGAAATTGTGTGAGGCATAATCATAATCTACATTGAATTACCTTTGAAACAATATATCACATGACCATGTTCCCATTCATTTGGAAACTACCAGAAATAAGGGGTGGGCCCCCGGGCCCCATCTCAAAAAAAGGGCGCAGAGTGTCTCATCATATTAATTCATAAAGTATTCATACCAAACTGCACTCCGATCTAACGAGAACTAAAGGAGTAGTCATTTGAAAAATGGGGCCCCCAGGGGTCCACTGGCGCCCTCTTGACACGTACGGGGTAAATGGCCCCGTTTATGTATTGGTATGTGCCAATGATTGGGTAGCACCAACCGTCGTAATATTTGACTGGCCCCCCTGGCCCCTAAATGAAAAATCGGGCTCTGAGTGTCGATGCATACACATCCATAGATTATAGCTACCAAATTTCAGCCCGATCCGTTCACCAATAACAGACGAGTAGCGATTTTAACTACTGTATAACAACAAGAATAGGAAGAAAAAGAACAAAGTGAGTGGTGTTTTGAGTCCATTAGCCCGGCCTAAAAAGCCAAAGAAGTGATATTGTAAAATATATGTATAGTCGAGACAATCTGAGCAGGCCTGGAAAGAACATGATCAGTCTTCTCAAGTTAAATTTTTAAAAAAAAATTTTAAAAAAAAAGCTCTCCAGAGGTGACAGAGTATCCTGTGGAGCCTTGTGGATGTTGAATGGAGCATGACAAACTTATTTTAAATGGCTTCGTACATCTCACAATCTATCAGAGCTCCCACGTTACCTTTTATCTCTCAACTGGTCTGAATAAAATATGCAGAGAGCAGATAGATATGGCCTGATGGAGGATGCACAGGGAGCAAGGCCTTGATTTCTTTCGGGACCTTGTGGTGAAGCCAGCGATGGCGTCGCTAGATAATTCACTGTTATCATAAAGCATCTTATCAGAGCACGGGTTATTTTATTTTATAGACTACGCCAAAGTCACCGTTAAGGTCGTTGATCAGATATATAGACCTAAACTGTTAAATTTGTAAACCCGCAAAAGCATTTCTAATCTAAAATGTAAAGTGACGAATACATTCTAGTGTGATTGATGTAGATGAGTTTTGATAATAGAAGGAAATTCCTTTACATCTTATAATGTCCTTGAAGCAACAAGAAGTCACTGTCAGGCATGTTTAAACAGCATAAACCAGAGTCCATTGACATTCATTAGTTTATACATATATGCACATTCAAGCCAAGAGGGAGATTAATGTGATTAGTAGGTCAGACAATATAGGCCATGCAAATTAATTACAAATAATGTACATACATGTATAGTCAGGGCCAGCTTCAGGTCATTCTCTGCCCTAGGCAAGAGTATTACAATACAATAGAGTTACTGTATATAGAATAGAACAAGAATTACTACATATGCAAAAAGGCAATGCAATGTTGTGGCTGCAAAATCCTTCTCATTTCATCTGGATAATTGTAAATGATATACATTAATTCATGTGGATAATAGGTTACATTGCAGGCAACAGCCTTGCTAATATTAAACTTGTATTTTAAGTTATAAGATAGGGTTTCTAACTTTTTCACCTTCCATGCATCCTTGGTTTTTCTTTTTATATATATTCTCTTGTTTTTATGATGCTCCCATCTTGTCTCTCTCTTTCTCTAATATTAATATTTAATTAAGACATGTACAGTGATTCTAAATGCTGTGTTTCACATTTATAAGATTATTATTATTTTCATTTCTTTAAAAAAAAATTGGGGGGGGGGGGGGGCAATTAGGCACCCACCCAGCAGATTGCACCCTAGTTGGCCGCCTGTGTTGCCTAGCTGTAAGACCGGCCCTGTGTATAACGTACAATTCTTAAAATACTTGACTTCTAATTGTAGAAACATAGAATAGTTAAAGTACTAGTGCCATCACAGTGTAGAATTAACTGGGCTGTAATAAAGTCTAACAGATATTGATACTGTGATATTGTCTAATTAATTATTACTGTATAATCTCACGTGTTCACGCATTAACAGTCTGTAATTCTCTGCCTGCATTCCTTCCTTCCTGCAGCAATAGTGTTATGTTAAAGTTTCATTTATTCAGACAATTGTCAGGAAATTTACTTTGATCTCCTGACATGCTTTGACTGCTGATCGCTTTGATGTTTCCTTGACTTCCACATTATAATTCCAGCAAGTTAGTTTTGAATGATAGGTTAAGGTTTAATATATTCAGATAAATGTTTTTCAGGAAATTTAAAACTTGATGCAATTACTATAAGCAACAGTGTTGCTTTAGGCCTGGATTAATATGAATGTTAGGTGAAGCCCGCTAACGGAGCGATATCCCAGATATATTTATCCAGTTTCGCTGCACAGAATAGGAACCTGTTTGTCTTCTCATCATTCATTTACCATCTTTGGTAAATTATTCACATCAGGGAAAATAATAATTAAGCTCCATTTCACATGCTATCTTATCTGCCGTCACTTATTTAGCTGACAGCAGGAAATTGAAAGACTTGGTAAAAAAAAAAATCTCCAAAAATAAGCAGTCAGCATTTACAGGCATCTTGTCGTGCTAAGCCTAAAGGATTTAGGGAGCAGTGATGATAATAATGATGACAATCTGTTGGATCGCAGAATGTTTAGTGCTTTAAAATAGTAACTTGGTTTTCAGGTTATGTACATTTAGGGCCTGTACTACAAAGCTACTGCGCTAAGATCCGGGATTTATTCTGTGTGCTGTACTGCAACGCTGGTTAACTTCATCTTACTGGGGTAAATCACCAATAACTTACTCTGAACGACTAAACTGGTTGGGTGTAGCTTAAATTCTAGGATAAAATCTGAGGAAAATGACTCAAAAATACAACAAAAACACACAAAATGAGAGATACAAAAATAAGTTAAAAAAAAAAAATACACAAAAAGTCAAAATGATAACAAAACCATACAAAGTGACTCGAAAAATGTGCAAAACAATAATAATGAATAAATAAATACATGAAGCAACAAAAATAGACAAGAAAATGTTTCTTTCCTGTATTAATGCTCAAATTTGTCATACTGAATGCTGACATGAATGTAAATACATCAGAAAAAGTTAAGCACCAAATCTAAGAAAAGTTGTGACCAAAAAAATGTTACAAACATTGCTGATTATAAAGGATTCACTTCAGTGGTTTCACAACATGATCTGTTGATTAACATTTAACATCAAGCTTTACAATAAATTGTTCGTTTTTTTTTTTTTGCATGGCCTGGCTACAGAAATCAGCAGTCGAATCCAGAGCTTGAACTGTCTAGAAACTGCTCTGTGGTGGAGATCTGCTGGAAACTGATAAAGTAAAGCAACAGTCACTCAGACATGCACAGGACCTAGCAGAGCTGTCAAGGAATCTCCCACCCTGTCTGCAGACCACCAGAGGGGAGAAGTCGAAGTCTGCCTGGATGCCACTCGGCTCCACTCAGATAGCAGCTCCAGCTCTCAGCCCTCTAGCTAAGCAATGCAGAGCTAAAACGCAGTGCAGCGAATGCCTAAATTAGAGAGGAAAGGATGAAAGAGGAAAGTCAGAGCTGGAGGAGGACTCTGAAGAGGATTTTTATTGATGCCTTGGGTGACTTTTGATCCACACGAGTCATAACCAGAGAGTTTCAACTGCTTCAGCCAGACTAGGAAACATATATCTTATATACATCCGTAGTGTAAGAAATATTCAGTTATTGTCAGAGATCTGGCTACCAGCTTATGGACTGGTTCCTTTCCTCCATCATTGATAGAACATTATGACTGACGTAACACTAAAGAGACCAAAAACTGGGTCACCACCAGATACTTTAAAACAACCTTTTCCTTCTGCCATTAGAAAAATAATAATCTGCATGAACCACTACAAACCAGATTTTTATGGTTAGCTTTTTTTCCTGTTATATTCCTTTTGGGTTGAAAAGGTCAAACCCAAATTCTGGAAACTTTTTGACAAACCTATTATTTTATACAGATGCCTTTGTGGAAAATAAATTAAGATCCAATTGTGCAAGATTTGGTCTTTTCTTTTATACATGAGATATTTACTGTATGCAAGGGAACCGTGGCAAGATTTATGACCAGAGAGTAATAATAACTGGGAACTTTTACTTTAAGTCCTATTTAATTGAGCTACTTTTTACTTGTTCTTGAGTATTTAAAGTATGACTTACTTGAGTCCAACTTCATTGAAGTAGCAGTACTTCTACTTGAGTAGGATAGATCAGTACTCTTTACACCTCTGGTCTCTGCGAGTGCAGGTAGAAGCTGTATCTATTCCAGGTCCCAGGTGTAGGCAATCAGCCACTCAGCCAATCCCAAGCAGACCCTCAGTGAAGGGAAATGACTGGGTATAATATTTGTTTTAGGATCGCAATATTTACTTCAAGTTTTATTTTAATTTGTATGCGTGGGACGGGTCCCAACTTACATCTATATTTAAGGTTTTTATCAACATCGACATCTAGAAGTTTTGCAACTGTACTATTTGTTGTCTGTAATCTATGGGGTACGGATTGTAAAGTTGTGCACGCTCAAATAAACATGAACTTTTTGCAACGTTTAGCAACAAACATGTGAGTTGTTTTATGTTACTTTTTACCGGTTTTACAGCAATAATTGTTAATTAAAAAACTAATTATCCTCAAAATAAATGTCAACGTTAAATATAAATGTGAAATCTAAATGTTAAATCTAAATCTAAGTGTTACATTTGTAATTATATATTTAGCTAATATACAAATTCACCATTTAGATTTAGCAATAATGTAACATTATTCATCATCTCCGGAGTGAAATTCTTTTTTGCATTTTACCCATTTTCCCTTAGGGGTAGCAGTGGGCTGCCAAATTGCTGGCGCTCAGTGAGCAGTTGGATTTGGGTTAGGGGACTTGCTCAACGTCCCACAGTGATGGCTCAGTTGAGATTTGAACTGGTGACCCTCCAATTACATGCCTATTTCCTCTTATTTTTGATTTAATATTTAGATTTAACATTTAGATTTCACTTTTAGCATTTAAATTTAACATTTATGTTTAAATGAAACATTTAGATTAAACATTTAGATTTAGATTTAATATTTAGGTTTCACATTTAGCATTTAGCTTTAACATTTAAGTTTAAATGCAACATTTCGATTTAGATTCAACATTTATGTTTAAATGAATCATTTAGATTCAACATTTAGATTTAGATTTCACATTTAGCATTTAGCTTTAACATTTATGTTTAAATGCAACATTTCGATTTAGATTCAACATTTATGTTTAAATGAATAATTTAGATTAAACATTTAGATTTAGATTTCACATTTAGCATTTAGCTTTAACATTTATGTTTAAATGCAACATTTCGATTTAGATTCAACATTTATGTTTAAATGTAACATTTAGATTTCATATTTGGGATTTAGATTTAAAATGTATCACAAATTTCACAATTATTGCTGTAATTCTTGTCAAAAGTAACGTTCAAAAATTCCCATGCATTTTTTAAATGTGCTTTTGCTAAAAGTTGCTGTTACTCTGAGTATGCGCATCTTCACAATCAATTCGTTCCCACATAAAAATCTTTCTGATTTGAAATGCTTAACAAAACACAAACAAAAAGCAAACACAGAACAAAAGCCAATCCTGAAAGTTTTCACTCTCTCCACCTTAATGTGTTTTTGTGTCTGAACCCAAACCCTGAGACATGACATGTAAGAAAAGCAGGAGTTATAAATTGCATTCCCTATCACCTCATTCCATGTCCACACCAGAGACCTTCACACTTCTCAGCCTCAACACAACAAACCTTTTAGCTTTCAGCTAAACTTCACTTTTTAGTGTTGTGTGACTAAAGCGTGATTGGCCTCCCTGTCAGGTGGGGCCCTTCTATAGGGCAAAGTGAAACACGCCATCATCCTGTAGAGCACGACACACACTCACATACACGCACACACGAGGGATGGAAAAGCATTTTTTGCCAGAAGGAACCTGTGCTGAATGCCAAACAATTCAGCTTTCAACAGAGTAGAAATATGCTTGTGAATGAAGTGGATCGTTGACTTTATGAAAAGGACAACAGCAAATCAAAAATAGCCTTTTTTTAACGTCTTTTTTATGTTCACCCCAAATGCAATGATTTATGTAACTTTCTATGGACACCGATTGTAAAGTAGCACATCCTTAAATAAACAGCAACTTCTTGCAACATTTAGATTTGCAAACCATGTTTACAAAACGTACGTGAATTTTTTACATTACTTTTGACCAGATTTACAGCAACAATTGTGATATTTCTTTTCCCGTAAACATATGTCAATGTTAAATCTAAATCTTAAATATGAAGTCTAAATCTAAATGCTAAATGTAAATTTTAAATGTTAAATCTAAATGTAAAATATGAAATCTAAATATTAAATATGAAATCTAAATGTTACATTTAAATCTAAATGCTAAATCAAAATCTAAATGTTACAGCTAACTGTTACATTAAAATATAAATGTTAAATCTAAACGCTAAATGTTAAAAATGAATCTTAAATATTAAATCTAAAGTCAAATGTTAGATTTAAATATAAACGTTAAATCTAAATGCTAAATCTTAAATGCTGTTTAAATGTGAAATATTAAATCTAAATCTAAATTTAAATCTAAATGTTCAATCTAAATATCACGGGTGAAACTAAATATTTAGCTAATATAGAAATTCACCAATTAGATTTAGATTTAGTACTTAAATTTAACGTTTAGCATTTAGATTTAACATTGTCCTATTTTTACGAGAAAAAAACTATCACAAATTTCACAAATATTGCTGTAAATCGGGTCAAAAGTAAAAGTACATACATTTTTTAAATGTGGTTTGTTGCTTAATGTTGCACAACTTTACAATTGGCGCCCCATAACTTTCTTTATTAATGATTTATTGCCTTCTAAATCAGTGTCGACCTATTTTCATTAAACCATGACCTAAAATGATGTTCAAATTAACCGCTGGTGTAGAGCTTCATTAAAGTTGCTTCTTAATGAGTTTTTTTTTTTTTTTTAAGTTCTTCATCTAATCGAAGCTGACACATTGTCAAAGTTGTTGATGTGAGAGAACTAAATGTAGGCCTGTGATTACAGAGCATTAATACAATACCGTGAAGCTCAAACAATGAAGGGCAAAAGAGATTCCGTGAGTCCAGCATAACATGTAAAAACATGTATGACAAAAAGTAAAAACAGGATTAACAATAAGAAAGTACCATGTTGGATTGATAGTGTTTGCAGCTTGGACTGCTTTAATTTCTTCCTTATCTACAAGTATAAGTACTGTAATGATATCTAAAGATGGAACTGTTAATGTGGTCAGCAAATACATCATTACTTCTTAGTTTTCTACATTTGGTCCATTTAACTCGTTTCCTTTACATATAGATGAGTGTCTAGTGTAAAATTTAAAGGAAGTAGTGAACACACACAAACACAATCCTGTGGTACTTTCACTGGTTTTCATAAAAGCTGCCAGTGACAATCGCTAACATTTTTAACACCGCAAAGGAGTTCATATTCTCACCGGCATGTATTTGTGTGTTAGCAGGATTACGTCAAAAGTTTAGAGAACATTTTCACCAAAGATAGATCTAATGCAATGAAAGTGTCCATTAAAATATGCTGATTCTGGATCAGTCTCAAGTATAAAATATTCCCCTCATCATTGGTGAAAAATAACATAATAATAATCATATCTCAATTTGCAATAGACCAATCTTTGTGACATATTTGACAGAGTTACGTCAGGTTTCTTCTGGATCGGATGAGGATTGCGTATTTCATCTCAATTTTTTTAAAAAGTGGGAGTGCCCATACATTTAGGCCTACTGTATGTTTATATTAGGGATAGAATTTTTGTTCAGTCTTTTAAAGTGTGAATAATTATGACAAAATGAACAGAATCACTGAAAAGAATATTTGGTGCTTGGTGGCAGTTTTTCGCCCGTTTAAACTGCACCAGTATTTGATTTTATCCACTCCTGATGCCTGTTTGCCTCTAAAAACTCTGCCAAAGTGACATTTCTGGTGTTTTTATAGATTGAAAGTTGTGCCAAAACAATGGTGGATGTTAATTTAGTGGCTTTCCGTGGCTGAAAAATGGCCAAAATTTTGATTCTTACGAAACGGCATGTAACAGGAGCATCATAAATGAACCAGAACAAAAATGATGTCTAATGAATCAGTCTCTCTTGTCTGGCATAAAAACATAAGAAATCACAGTAAGATTACAATCTTTCTTGACAAATCTGTAATGAAGCTTCTACCCTTAGCCGCCATCTTTGCATTCTTCCTAATTGGACAGCGTAATGTGTGAAACTTTTCCAAAGTTTTAGTCACATAACTATTTGTCAACACGCTGAATGTTTGTGGGGGAGTTAAAAACAATCTTGCGAGTGGCGATTTCCTTCAACAGCTGTTCAGTAAATTCTCCCATTTTGCTGAAGAAATACCTTCGATTTATAGGTCCCATATTAAACTGCTTTACATACCATGTCACATTGGTCTCAGAAAGATTGAAATGTACTTTCCCAAACACATTGGAATTTTAAGAATTCAAGATGTCTGAATAGTTACTCTCAGGAGCTCCCCTCAGAAGATACTGTTTCTGAGTTTACTCTCGGGTATGAAAATGAGCTTTAAGGACGGCTCGGCATGAGTACGGTAGTTATTCCTCTTACGACATCATAAACGGAGGAAACTTAAACTCGCTTGCCTGAGCACTCATTCCACAAAATGTGGAGCATCATGCATTTTCACTTTTGGAGCCTCTTAGTGAGGCTATGGAGGTATGTATTACTGTTGGAAAATCAATAAAAAGTGAAATTTGTATAACATGGGACCCATAATCATTTATGAGACCTGCAATAGGTGCTTATCTTGTGTTAATAGGAATCGTTGCTGGCAATGATTATTTGACTAAATTTATGCAGAAAGATCATCACTAATTATGTGAACAAACAGTTTTTCAAAAGGCCTATATTCAGATGTATTTTACAATCAAAGGCAAAGCTGGGAATAAAACTGCATTCAGGTTTAAAAAACAACAAAACAAAGAAATATTTTATTCCAAACACATGACTAATAATCAGTCCAGATGCAGACACAGCTGAACCAACACAGGCTCAGCAAACATGACTTCGTTGAGGTTTAGAAATAACACACAAACACCTGTCCCTCTGAAGATCACACATTAACACACGGCATGTTGAACATTTGAGCTGTGAAAACCAATGACATCACAGTAAGTGACCTCCACTCCCTGATTACAGTGCAAAAGGCATCTTTAAACTCCTTGTAAAAAATAAAATAAACCTTTTAACTGACAAATGAAAGATTGATGAATTAAAAACATGGAGCATCTGTTTCAGTTTTTAATGCAGAATGAAAATTGGTATAAAATTGTTTTCAAAAAAACATAAGAGACATAAAGAGAGTATCATCGACGTATATACAGTAGTTCCCCGTCGTTGCCACATAGTGACAAAAAATGCTTGAAACCAGTCCCAGTCAGCTGTGTAGATGATGGTTATTGAACTGGCAATGTGGACGACAAAAGGCTCACTCTGGCCGCAGTAGTCTTTGTATGTGTGTGTGTGTGTGAGAGAGAGATGGTGCATCAGAGTGTGACACCATGCATCAGTGAGAGAATGAACAGATGTGTGAGCTAAAGCGTTCACGCCGCCGACCGTCGACGGATGACAAATGCGCCCCTCTGCAGCTGTCCCAGGTAGATCCTCATCTTCGTGCTGTCGCTTGTTTTCCTCACCCAAATCTGGACAAACAAAAACAAAACGTAGAGGGCGATTACTACAAGTGAGCTCATTATTGGTAAATAATGCTGCGAAGCACATATATAAAGGAATAGATTGGCAGGATATTCACACCTCTCAAAAACTAAAAGGACAGACAAAGACTTTAGAGCGCTCTGTGGTATCTGGATCCAAACGTTAGCAACAGATCTTTAAAGGCCTTTCAATTCTCAGTGCATCTTTTTATCACTACTCAAAAGTACAGTATCTGACAGCTGCCACTGACCTAAAAATATGTTGACATGTATACTGTATATACTTTACTTTAATTAATAATCATTTTTATTTTTTATTTAAACATAAGCATTTAGCACCTTATTCATTTGCACCTTGTTATTCAGTTTACCTTACAACCTCCTTGTCTTTCGCGTGGGTGTGTATAATTATTATTATATTATTTACATAGAAACGGAGGGGGTAGCACTTTAAAAAACTTCCACTCTCGTTTTTAAAAAGCTCAGTTTTCAGCTATCAAAACGCAGCTGCTGTGTAAATGCAGCGACAAAATGCAACAAACCTTTTGTGTTTTCACTAGAAAACGTTCTGGTTTAATCAGGTGGACCCTGATGTTCAAACGAGTTTCCATACACTGGAATTCCCAACAATCATTGATCAGAGCTGCAGTTTCAAATTAAAAACCAAAAACTTCCAATGAATAAGTTTCAGACTTTTGTAAACAAACTGAATGCTTTGATGCTCACCTCATTAGTTCCCACCGAGCTGATGACGCAGCTAATCTTTGTGTTGTCCTTTGATTCCAAGTATATTGCCTGGCTCTTGTGGTAACTGTCATCAAAACATGAACACAAAACATCATTAATTTGCTTTTTATTTGATTATTTTTTTTCATGACACAAAGCTTTAGCAATGGGCTCAGTTACTAAAAGGACAAGTTTCCTACAGCTGAATATGCCACATTCCTCCAGAGATTACGGCACACAGATAATTGGGAGTGTGGTTTAAAAACCAAAAACAAAAAAGTCTTGTTTATTAATGGATCCGATTGTCAGAGGAGAAAAGTAACCCCAGAGGAAGAAGAAACTAACTGTAAAAAAATGTACTCATTAGACGACTGCAGAGGAATTGTGAAGCATGTGTGTCTGCCTTTGGTTCCAAGAGGAGATTCATCTGCTTCAGCTACAAATAGACGATGCTTCTCTTTGAAAATAAAGTGCACAGAGCTATTAATTTACTCAGTTCACTCTTACTACATTAGCAACTGATAAAGATATGTTCTATATTTTGGATTTAGTTTCTGATAGCTTCTTTTCATATCTGCATCACAGCAGATTTCAGTGTATCTTTAATGGTTTCTGAAAAGGATCATCTACTGTTTATACAAATGTGGCCTAAAACCTTAGAAATGCACCAGAAATCAGATCTGAGCCTAACAAAACACATAATGCACCATATTCATTTTTTTTACTTTAAAAATGGGACTACTTTATCGCTTCAGAGCCTGTGTGTGAAATCATGACTGATAATGTCACACACACACACACATTTGCCTGTAAACATCCCATCTTTTGTTTCCTGAAAGAGTATATAAACAGTTGTGACCCAAAAACATCTGTGAACGCAGGGGGCGACAGTTTCAATGAAGCAGAGAAGATGAGCTCTCCTAAGGGGTATTTACTCCCCCTTCAACTGTGCATAGAGTTGGAAGTGTTGCCCCCTGCAGTCACAGTTGTTTTTATCCTCTTTCTGTAAACAAAAGAGGTTTAAATCAACATCTTTACCTTTTATTCATTCAAAGCGGGCATGTCCAAAGTCTGGCCTGGGGGCCAAACGCGGCCCTTGTTTAAATTTCCACTGGCCTGCAACCTTTGTCATAAAATCAATAATATGCAGCCCGCCAGCACTGTTGACCACATGTACAAAAAGCTATTATATTTCACCAGATGATGGCAGTACAAATTGACATTTTTACTGAAAAAGCTGCCAAATGGTCTAAAAATCAGGCAGAATGCTTCACTCAATGGGATGTGTACAGGCAAAGTTGCTGTTGATTGTCATCAATCACATGATTTCAAGATGGTGGAACACAGCCTCTGAAACGGTGAAGTCGTTCCATATTTACAAGTTAATAAACAAATATGGTGCGTTTTGTTGAACATAGATCTTCTAATAAGTGCATTTCAAAGGTTTTAGGCCACATTTATGAAAACAGTGGAGGATTCCTTTAATGTGTTAACATAAATCCAATAGTTTCACTATCATTTGTCCTCTTTCTGCTCTGATTGAAGACAATAGTTGCTATCCACCCAGTATAAAAATGCCTTCTTGTCCACCGCCAACAATGCTAAAAACTAAGGAAAGGTGGCCATCTAGTGGTAATGCAGCATAATAAAAAAGTGGTGAAAAAAGGATGCCACTATTAGATTTCAGTAACCCTTATTAGCCAGTTTAGGATAAAATGAAAGCGCTACCATCTTTTGTCGTAGTACAGTTTGCCCTCCTCAATACGAGCCTCGTAGCGCTGGGAGGGGCTCTCCATGGGTGCGGCGGGGATGTGCTCTGGAGACGATGGGGACACTGAAGAAAGAGAGACTGAAAATGGTATCATGCAGAGAAAAAAAAAAAACATATTGTGAAGCAGTCATGAAATAGTTCACAACATTTTTCTGAACCATTTCTTAGGTTCAGGTTGACATTTGGATTGTTAACAAAACCATTGAAAAACAAATGCCACTGTTATTAATGTACATTTATTGGCATCAATGTCACAATGCTCACTTAATAATTTTTGATAAACATTTTCAAGGTGCAACAGTGTAAAAAAAAAAATCTAAATAACAAACCAAAGGCACAGACAGAACTACCTAACTGTAGTCTGTTTTTATATAACTGTAATTTATTTTAGGTCAGTGGTTCTCAACTGGTGGGTCAGGATGCAAAAGTAGGCTTTTAAATAATAATAATAATAATCCAGTGCTCTTATTTTGAAGAGATGTTAATACAGTGCAATTTATTTTTGCTTCAAACAAAAGATATTTAAGTTTCTAACATAATAACACTGATTAGAATTACACTTTGAGATGATCTTTTTTAAAATTTGTGACAGAGTTTAAACTTGTTACAACTTTTATTGTTGCAGCTCTCCCAGGTCTTACTAAATTTAAATCTCAATGTGACTCACATTGGAAAATACGTAAGGTAGGTATTATAATATTAATACATGGAGATATCAATTTAGCCACAGCGATCGCAGCACCTGTTTGCTACTTCATAACTTGATGATCTGCTTTAATGAGACCTCTGATTGATCTGTTTTTACAGTGATTGTTCAATTATATTTAGTAACTACTCAATTGGAGCAACCCTAAATAAAACACCTCCAAACATAACTATAATCTTTTTAACATCAGTGACAGGTGTGTACAGAGCAAAGCAAACTATCAACGGTGATCAAAGACTTACCTGGTCGTTTTGGTGACTTTAGCTAGAATTTAACATAAAAAAAAAAAAAAATGCAACAATTAGTTGTAAAGACAAACACTCAAGATGAAGAAACACCAACACAATATTTACTAACTATAGCTGGACTTATGGAGCCTTTTCAATTCACCTCACTTTCCCCTATGTGCAATATGTATACTCAATAGAGGTGTCCACATCCGATATTGATATCGGTCCGATATCAGCCAGAAAACAAATATCGGATTTTATCGGACTCCATCTAAAATTACTGATATGAGCTCTCCAATAAAATGTTCCGCTCCAGCACTTCTATCCATAGGTCACAGTGGTTCACTCCAAAAAAGTAACCGACTGTTGCTGACTATTGTTCTATGTTTGAGTCGAGCCTTTTCTAACATTCCACATGACAAAATATGTAATAAAAGTATGTATGATTCGTGCTGATATCGTATCGGCTGCAATATCACTATCATATCGGAAGTGAAATAGTTGCATCGTTACATCCCTAATCTTCAACTTTTTGTAGAGTACTGGTATACTTGTTTTCTATCTTCTTGTTTTGCACCTTCTACTGTTATACTGTCTTTGTTGATTAGTTGTTGTTCCATCCGACACAGGGACAAGCACAAGAATTCCATTGTTCCTGTTTTTTACTTGTACATATGGCAATAATTGTTATTCTAAACTATTATTTACTTTATTGTGCAACCAACTGTTTTTATCTGGGGTTGATGACTAATAACACCTGATGCACAACTGTGAGACAGAAATGAGGGGCTTTGAAGCCATTTCCTCCACATCTAAATGCTTTGTGATATAATTTGTTGATACCTGTAACTTCTACATATTTGACCCTTTTGAGTGGCCTCATAACCTGCAATCAAATCAATGAAATGATGCTCATTGGTCGATGCTGTGCAGCATTTCCCACAAGTACAAGCTTTTCACTTATGATTGTTTTGTCTTTTCTGTATTTCCCTTTGTTGTTGTTAGTTTCTTTTTTTGACTTGTAATTGTTTTAACAACTGTAAAGTGTCTGAGTTTTTGAAAAGCACTTATGAATAAAATGTAGTTTTATTAGCATTATTTATGAACTCCATGACATCAGCAAAACAAAACAAACGTACCTTATTAAGTGTTCTTAGATCTTCCATAATCTGATCATCTGTTAACAAATAATTTAGCTGAGGTGTGAAGAGTTAAGAATCATTTAAAACACTTTTTGCTCATAACTCAGTCATGAATGCGATTCCATTTTCCTTTTTCTCCGACATGGCAGGATATTTCTGTAAAGGATATCAGGGGCAGGTTTTCTCCGTTTGTCGGGTATTGGAACTGGATCGTTGGGGCGTCTCCTCAGCTTCCTCGTCATGATGGGCTTCACCTCCATCGAGTCTAGAAATAAAGTGGGTCAATAGGTTTGTTTCGAGAAAACAAAAACTGATTTTTGACACAGCTACAGAGTAAGTAAAGTTTTTAAATGTGATATTCTTAAATCATCTCGCTCCATTACCACCAGTCAGCTCCATGGTCAACTTCTCGTTCTCAATCATTTTCTTTTTTTCCTCCAGCTCAGCTATTAGGTTTTCCTTCAGCTCCACCTTTTTATCATCAAACTCCTTCACAGCAGCCTTCTTCTCCTTAATGTAGTTCCTCTCTACCTGCTCTGTCTGTGGGTACACAAAGGAATAAAATAAATAAGGAAGATGAAAAAAGGGACAGTATTATTTATTTTAAATAACTACAAAAAAAGTTTAAAAAAATAAATAAATTGTTGTAAATTCTCAAAGTTTAAAGAATACTTACCTCAAGCTGAAGGAACAGATCTGTGGGAGGAAGCAGTGGAATAATAAGCACAAACAAAATCCCAAATAAGAGATGAACAGGGGGATCAATAATCTGATTACCAATTGTTCTGTAATGTACAGAAATTTACTGGGGAAATCAAATGAGCTCATAACCATGTTTTTTTTTTAAAAAAATTAAATACAGACTTTTTTGAAAATCAGGAACAGCATCTATGTGTTAAAACATAAAATAATATGCACAATAACAGATATTTTAAGCATTCCCCTCTATGCATCTGATTACGGTATGTGGATACGCCATGTGTAGGGTTGCCGATTTTCTTAGCTCACGGAAAAAACGTTATTTTTTCCTCTTATTTAAATTTGGGCCCCAACATGACACGGAAATGCCTAAGATAGATGTTTAGGGTCATTATCACGCATTTTGCATCACAAAATGGGTGACTGAATGTTTAGTAATCGTGACAAATGGGCAAATATGTCCAATTCCACTGATACATTTGTTCAAAATCTCTCCCCCCTACATGTGTCTGATCGAGTAGTGACCATGTTATCATATGATCAAAAAATAAATGCAGAGCTTCATCTGAAGTGTTTTTAACGCATCATGAGGAACAAGCGGTTCAGATTATGACGACGACATTCAAATGTGAAAAGGCTCTGGTATAAAGGCAGTGGTTCTCAAAGTGTGTGACCCCCCCTGGAGGAATGGAGGTATGAAAGGTGGGGTGCAACAAATAGGAGGGAATGTTTAATTTCATGCTAATCTTCTTCAAAACCTTCCTGCATTGACCATAAAGATCATTAACACTTGACAAAACATAAACAAACAAAGAAAGTAACATTGAGAACCCAAAAAATTTAGCAGTAATAAAAAAAAAAAAAAGAGCATTCAATTATTAGACTGCATTACACATGGACCGGGATCAAAATGTAACGTGGAACTAAGGTTAAAAAATAATGATTTACTTCGTCATGTGAAATGGAGTAGAATAATGAACAAACTTTTTTGTTTTCTTAATCTTTTTGTCACAAATGGCAAACAATTAACGGTTATTTCCTGTATTTTTTTTTTTTTTTACAACTGCACTTTTACATTTGTTTTTTATGCACATTTAGTTTTTGATTTATGATAAAATATGTTAGTTTTTACCTATTAGTTAATTTTTTTTTTTAAAAAATGTGCTATTTGCCATGATTTTTTGGGGGGGGGGCAATGGTTGCAAGTGGGGCTTGAAAGCTCACTTTTGTTCAAAGTGGGAAATAGTTTGAGAAGCACTGGTATAAAGAAAGGTTTAGCTGCTGGTGTAGTAGCTGGACTGGTTTTCATTTTAACCTGGTGACACATCACAGCAGGAGCATCTACAATCACATTGCTGTGTGGGGTTTCATCAGTTATGATTGAGTGATTCTCCAATTGGAGATAATTAACAATTGTGACATGATCATGTTGTTATTGTAAATGATCTGAAGCATTTAAAATGTAAAACTAGTAACAGTAGTTGACTATTAACCCTGTTTAGTACGACTTCGGGAAGATAAATAGCCAGTAATCTAAACAGGGAAAAATGACGAAACGGCAACAAATCGGACGTTGAAAAAAAAAAATCAAACCCTGGAATGGATTGTGGGAAATTTCTCACCAGAAAATAGGAGGCCCTGTGTGTGTGTGTGTGTGTGTGTGTGTGTGTACTTGCCTGCATTTCTGAGTCTCTCCTTGTATTGCTGGTCCAGCTTCTTCATCCTTTTCTGATACTCCTGCAGTGTACCTACAAAGACAACACGTGATACATTGTAATTACCAACATAAACCTGCTTCTGCGGGCAGCATTAGTGTCACCATATATTAGGACTTAACACCTAAACATGAACATGATGGAGCCCAATGTAGCTCATCACTTTATCACTTTGTAACCGCACAGTCGGCACTTTTCTCCTACTCCACATCCCTAAACATCCGATAGTCCTGTCACCTAACAGGAGCAGTTTAAAGCAGTGCACTGCTCATCATTTGCCTCTTCGGCCTGATGAATATTGATAACAATTCTCTCACACGCTAAATCCTCTTTCCATTCCTTCTCAGTTAAAGGAGGTGCAACCCCAGGGATTATTACCTTCTTGTAATTGCTGTAGCTGCCTTTTCAGGGACGACAGTTTGTCTTGGTAAATTCTGGAAAGAAACAAACCAGATCTCAGGTTACAAACACGTTATATGGCAGAGTAATACAATCCCAGTATGGAATGGAATGCTGAACACTAACTGCTCTTTGATTTCCACGTAGTCGTCCTCGTCATGTTTGGCAAGGTCGGTTTCGCTGGCGTCCTCTGTGTCTGAAAGAAAGCCGGACAAAAGAAAGGTAGTTTGAAAATTTAAATCCAAACAAACTTCAAGATTTAAGTTCAAAAACTCATGGTAAGAGGATTAAATGGAGGATCAATTAATTATTACTGACTAATCAGACAACAATGACACTGCACCACAATCAACGACGTAAAGCAGTCTTTTTCAACCTTGGGTTCGTCTGAAATGTTTATTAATAAAATTTTTAAAAGAAGATAAAAAAATACATGAAAAAAAACTTCAATATATATTTATTGATTTTGGTGAAAACAGAATACAATAACACAGGACATAAAAACAACAAAGGAAAAAAACAATTAGCCCATTCATACAGTTAGTACCATATACAAAATTCAAAATGAGAATGCTCTTTTAATAACGGAGGAGATTTCAAATCCAGAATATGTCAGGAATGGTTCCCAGGTTTTTTTTTTTTTTTTAATAAAGATATCGTCCTTATAATGCAGCCGACAGGTCAGGAAACCAAGGGGGAAAAAAAAAAAAACTAAGAACCATTTTCTGCCACTGAATCTTTGAAGGAACATTATCTGATTAAAAATAAATTTCCAAAATATTGTAATTATTATTCTTTCTCAAATTATAAACCCCCCAATATCTGAGCTGGAACATCTGGTCACTAATCCTGGCCAACTTTGCGTTTTTAATGCACTGTGGCAAACATTCTAGAAAAAGAAAAAAAATGTGTCTGGGGTCACCAGAAATTTGTGACATCAAAATGGGGTCACGACCCAATAAAGATTGGGAACCACTGACGTAAAGTCACATCTGGGTAAACGAACAAAACTGGTGCTCCCCACATATTGTATTTTTAGGTATAATATTGTGCACTTCGATTAGCTTTTTTCCCCAGTACATAAATGTGCACATTTTTTTTATATTGTTAATACTTCATATCTACAGTAGTAGTTACCCTTTCACATTTGACCAGTAGTTAGGCTCCAACAAGCCCTGATTCCTGTCATCTATTGCTAGAATAACGTAGGTGCCTTACATACTGTGTTGAAGTGCAAACTAGGACACAATAATGTGAAATGAAATGAATTTTTTGTTCTGCTCCACACGCTTGATGGTAATCAATTATTCATTATAATTTGTCCCCATATCAAAACAGTTTAACCAAGTGTCTCCTCAACAGCAAATCTCATTTTGTCTTCTAAAGACAGAGGTTTGTGAGTTTTTCCTCTTCCCAAAAAAAAAAAAAAGAAAAACCTTACATAATCCTCAGGTTGCCTTTGAGCACACAGAGGTAGCACTAACTCCATTGGAGAAGCACTCATGTACCATGCATAGGGTTTTTTTTCCCGGATTTAACGTCACATTATTGAATACAGAACCAAGTATATTACTCGATCTGCCTGGATCAAGCTGTGCTCATTCAAACTGACGCAATATGGAGAAAGAAAAAAATAAAAAACCCTGAGTATATCCGATGGGTGCTGAAGTAGCGACAGTTTAAAGCAGACAGACTAGTTTGACAGCACACCGGCTAATAACCTTCTGCTGTCTGTGCACTGTGTCCATTATAAACTAAAACTACATGTCAGACGACCAGCCAGCCCCCCCCCGGCTAAGCAATAAGTTACAGCCGGTTTGTCCTTCGGTGACTCCGAGTCCCGACAGAAGAAGGCCCGGCTGTGCTCAGCTGATCCAGCAGCTTTCATTTTCAGTTAGCATGAAGACGCTAGCTAAAGTTAGCCTCGTATGCACTTTAGACGGACTGCTCCGGTAGTGTGCGGTAAGGCGTTTTGGAAACACGGTGAGAACGAGGAGATAAACACCGAAAGCGGAAATGTTTGCTTTGTTAAAATAGTCAGAAATGTGTTTAGCTAACCTGGCAGTGCTGTCATTCCGTCTATCGGTGTCCGCTGAGCTGCTCTGTCCCGTGTAGCGGTGCAGTGCAGCGGACACAGCGCTCTGCTGCCAACACTCCGGCTAACGTCACCTAGCTCACAGGCTAACACACATTCTGCTCAGCACTTGACCACGTCTCATGTAGAACCAAAAAACAGCTTCATTTGTGGAGGCAAGCTCTCTTTCAGCTTTATTTTATTTATTATGTGGCATAAATATTTTCTATTGAATAGTTCGGGATACCTTAAACGACCCCAAAACATTTACATAATCATAACTGTAGATTATTTATGGGCAACACCTGTGTGAAAACAATAACAAAAGCAGTTTTTTTTTAATAATATAATGGTTATAATTTTTGTTTTAAACAAATGTATGCTATTTTAAAATGTTGAAATTTAAACTTGGTTTGGTTATCTAATCTGATACAAGTACATATACAGGCCCTTTCCCAAAAAAAAAAATAGAATATCATGGAAAAGTGGTTTAATTTCCAAAATTCCATTCAAAAAGTTAAACTTTCATAGATTATAGATTCAAGGCCCATAATTTAAATGATTTAAAGTATTCCAGCTCATAAACCCACAAAAACAGGAATTCAAAAATTAGAATACTGTAAAGAAATCATTTACTTCTCAGTTTTTTCAGAAAAAGAGGAGAAGAAGGACTGGACTGTTGGCCAGTGGTCCATGGTCCTCTTTTCTGATGAAAGTAATGTGTGCCTTTCATTCAGGAATCAAGGTCCAAAGATTTGGAGGAAGATGGTGAGGAACAGAGCAGAACATTGCACCCCAAATCATGACTGACTGTGGATATTTCACACTGGACCTCAAGCATCTTGGGTTCTAACCAAGGAACCAATTTATTGATTTGTAGTTAAAAAAAAAAAAATTTTTGGACTTTTTTTCATTTCAAAATTATTGTATCGTTATCACAAGCTCAGTGTCGTCTTATCTAGTGGTGCACAAAAATTTGGGCCACCGCAAATGGCCCAAAAGTGCATTTTCGGTTTTTGACCAAAAAAACCTCCGAACAAAACAGGATGTTGTAAAGACACGGCAAACACCGCAGTCAGTGCGCACTTGGATTGAAACAGGCCAACTTGTCCGGACTATTATTAATTTGAAAGTGTCTAGAGATATGATAAACACAACCATAGCCCACGGGACTATGGGTACGTTTCCAGACCTTTTCTACATAAGCGTAATGTGCCTGTGTTTTCATTGTGTCAGGATTCTTCCTTCCGCTAATGTGGGTTTGAATCCTACTTTTGACATAATTTTTTTTCTTTTTAACATATTTAACATGGCAAATTCCAACTTTAAAAATACATATCCAACAAAAGTCACGTGGTGCACATATCACGGGACCTAAACTGGCCAATGAGGGGCGCTGCATATGCAGAGAGTAGCAGTTTAACGTACCCATAGCCACGGCCTATTCATTTATACAATTGCAATGTTTTAATTTTAGCGAGGTTAGTCTACAGTCAGAGCCATAAATGCATTATGGGACTAATAATTTATTTCGATTTTTTGCCTTGGTTTGCTCATTTTTAGTTTTGACGCATCTTTAGTCTTATCGTACCGTACTGTGAACTCAGTGTATCACAATCTAGTATTTATCACAGAACAATTTGCAACCACAATTCAAAACAGAAACTGCAGAAAAAAGGCGGACATGTGTCAGCTGTTTTCAAACAACTCAGCTTCAGTTCCATTTTCAACCAAATTAATTTAAATGCCAGTTTTGGATCAACTTGCACCTGTTATCAGTGTGACATTGTTCACAGCTCTACTTTCCTCTAATCAATGCAACAGTTCTGTGGGAAGTGTCTTTCAGTCAAAAGTATGTTTTTCACTTTCACTGTCACCTTTGCTTTGTCATGTGGTTTTGTCATTTTTCTTCTCTCTGCATGCTTATTAGGGGTGGGAACCTCTGGGTATCTCACGATACAAAGCTCACGATAACAATTACCTCATGACATGACGATGCTGCAATTATCGATATATTGGTCAGAAATCAATCTGCGATAAACTATGACATAAGAAAAAAAGATTAAGTGAAAAAATTAAATTTTTATTTTATATCTCTGAAAGACAATAAATTGAAAAACTGTCCTATGAACAGTGATACTATTTTAGTGCAACATTTCTGTAAATAACATACCAATGTAAACAAATAAGTGTCTCCAATAGTGCTTTCTGAAAACAAAAAATAGGGTTTTTCTTACCATTGACACCATTATAGTGCAATAGTCCAGTAAACAATATATTGGTTCCTTCAACAAACAGTAACAACATTTCTGTGAAGACGTACCTGCACATTTTAGTGAAAAAGCAGAAAAGGTTTTGAAAAAATAACATTGCGATATATCGCTGTATCGAGATAATGTCACACTCCTAATGCTTATTTATTTTTTACAAATCCTTGCTGTAAATTGCTTGACAGAACTGTGGCCTGTGTATGTTTATGTGCAACATTGGTCTGAAATCAATTCTTCTTATTAGCCAACTTTAATTTTTTATGCAACATATAAAAAAATATTGGGTTGTGAAGTGGTAGTGAGCTTTGTGTACAGTTGTAACAAAAAGTGATCAGTGTCCACAGTCTGAAGAAATGAAGTGGCTTTTGTGGGGCTTCTCTTCTTAAAGTGCTGAGACCGTGCATGAGTAGAAAAAGACAAGTTTGCATGCATGTAGTTCTAAATGTATTAATTACCTCAAAAATGATACATTTGAAAAGTCACTTTGACTGGTTTTGTTTTTTTACAACCTAACTTGTTAAAACTCAAATGAACAGAAAACACATTTCTTTAAATTCTTTAGCCACAATATTCTGGCTTACATCTAAAAGCAGAGTGAAAAAAAAAAAAATCGAGACTTATTTGGAAATTCACCTTATTAACATACATTGATTAGCCCCCTCTTTTTCAGAAAGTACAACCTCAAACAACAAAACAAAACAGACTCGAATAAACAAACCTAATGGATTATAACTGGGAATAGCTATTATTAGAAAATGAGCACACTGTCAAACCCACTGCAACACCCCCGGAAATACAGTGGATGAACAAAACAGTCACAGCATTTTTAAATAGTGTAACAATGGTAGGAGGCAAGAGGCAAGCAACCCAAAACATTCCTGCCAGACACTCAAATTCAACACTTTTAAAATATTCAATGGAAGACATGGAAAATAAAATTAAACTAATCTGTCACGATTCACGTATGTGTATTTACCAGGATAATTAAACCTAATATATCTGTGAAGTAATGTAAAGTAATTCTTCACTTACAAATAATAAGTATTGGGCAAAAGATCCACATCTGAGTAGATTTTGTGTGCATAAAAAGCCATTAAACTTTGTTAAATTCATGATATCTTCATGTATAACGTGCGTTAAACTGAAGGCACCAGATCAGCGGGGTCAGGACACTTAGAGTTGGTCATCAGATGCCTCTAAGAGCCCATTTTTTCTTCTTTTTACCCTTTTTCTGCAACTACACCAAACTTGCCACATTTTAACCTATTATAGCTCATTTAAATGTATTTTGCCTCATTACTCCCATTTCTGCCACTTCTCTATAAAATGTCAGTCTTTTTTTTTTTTGCACTTATTTTCTGACCTTCATGACATTTCCGGCACTTCTAAACCCTCTCCATCACTTTTGCCCCCTAATGTCACATATGTTGACCCATTATTGTCACTTTTAACCTCTTTCCACCATATTGCATGCTTATTTATTTATTGCCAATTTGACCCCATTCACGATTTGTCTTGACCATTTTTTACTGGCATTTTTTGCCAGTAAAAATGCGAGAGAAAACATGAATCACTGAGTAAATAAACTAATTCAGTTGTAAATATCTCGGTCCCTACAAATACATCAATTCAATAAAACTACACAATAATTTGCAGGGCTTTCTCGTGCTTATATATGACATGCTGGCAGACATTTTTAATCTCATATTGTTGAAAAATAACTGCATTTTTTTTTTTTTTTGCAAAACCCTTCAATTTGCCTCAAATGAGTCAACAAAATCTCCCCAAATAAATAAAAATTGGTCAAAAATCAGGGAAATTTGAGTGACGATGCTGCAGGGACTGATGTATGTCACTTATTGCTTGGACATTGTCGGTACCTTACATGTTCACATATCATTTATACGTGGAAGTGCAAACTAGGGCATATTATTGACGAAATTACCTTTTTTCTCCTTTTAAAATCTAGGATCAACTGTTCCGTATTTGGCCCGGGAACTAAAATGAGTTTGACACCCCAGATTTAGAACACCTCAAAAAGTGGCTAACAAATGTTGCTAGCATACAAACTAGAAGGCGTTTTCACCAACGTGAGGAGAGACTGAATTGAACGTAAGATATACATACCACATACATTACACAGTTAGATAAGTGTGTAATGTATGTTAAAAATGAAACGCATGCATTGTTTTGAACGCAGTGTCTCATGCTCGCTGATATACCCGCGCGTTTCCGCTTCTGTTGCTACAATTAGACGGAGCCCGAGCTGCTGTTTGTTATTAACGCTACCTTCCTCCGAGTCTCTCCCCCTGAAACTCCGGTCATCGTCGTCCTCCACGCTATCAAGTTCTTCCTCGTCGTTGTAGTAATCCACCATGGGCGACAGCAAAGTCGAAGCCATTTGTTGGTTTGGCAGAACGTAAACAAACACAAAATAAACAATTGGGGTTGTGTTTTCTCAGCCTGCTTAGAGGAGCGCCTACAACTGACAAGACCACCGGAAACATAGCTGTCGGAACAAATGCCTATATACAATGTCTGTAAAGTTAAGTTGGTATAAAGATTATATATATTGAATGTAATTTTTAAATAATCAAACTTATATGAGGCATTAGCTAAGGTTTTATCTTGTTATACTGTATTTCGTTCGTTAAATAAGTAAAAATATGCGTACAGGCATATTTTTGAACACCTGCAAACTGTTGCGTATCAAATCTCGCTCAATTATGAAAAGGTTAAGTGGGAAATAATTATCAAATTAAACGTCTTTACAATGTAACTTGAAACTCGGACAAATCTGTGTTTTTGTTGTTGTTCTTCAAATACAGTTTTATGCCTTTTTCTGGGGTTAGAAGGAGAGCAAAAACAGTATTGTGGTACTTGATGAATTGATTAAAATGTATTTGATTAGGATTATTCGGAATTGAAGATTTGATTAATTAATTTTACGGCTACTAAAACTGGTTATGCTCTCATGTTTTGTACTCATTTTGTTGTTGTTGTTTTTTTTTTTTTTTTTACATTATTATTTCTGTAAAAGAAAATGGTCAAAACCACAGTGAACATATAATTTGCTGAGGTCACTTGACTTGTTTCTGTCATGTACATATATCTTTAAACTTTCCTCATTCATTTATAGTTTTCTTTTCCCCACGAGACGACTTTTCTTGAAAATTTTACTTTTCTAATTTGAGTGTAAAAAAAAAAAGTAGTCAAAGCGCCTATGGCCAAGGTAATTCCTAAAAAGTGATTCAGTGAGGTTTAGGTTAAATGGACAGTTTTAGAGTCCTATCCAATATAAATTCCTCTCCAAGTTAAAGTCTAAATCCCACTTGATGAATGAATACATGCCTGATTTTTTTTTTCTTCTTCTCCACAAATCCACAGCGTAGGGATGAAAGAGCCACACGTTGCTCCGGAGCCATAGGTTGCTGACCTTTGCACTAACCCTACCCCTGTCTTTCTTTTGGGAAATAAAGTGACATGTATTTACTCTCATCCCTGATTTCACATGTTTATTTTGTACAATGCTGATTAGTCATTTGCAGTGGAGGATGGCAACAAAGCAAATTTACTTAAAGCTGCAGTATGTACTTTTTTTTTTTTTTTTTTTTTTTTTTTGCTTCATTTGGTCATATTGTAATTCTAAGTGTTCTGAAAGGACAGTTTACTTTTACATCTTCTCTTGGTTCTTTAGACAAGGTTTATAAATCCAGGAGAGCGATGTGACCTTTCAGCCACTAGATCCCTTTACCTAACCTAAAAAGAGGCCAACATAGCTCCAAAGGTGTCATAATTTAGCAAAGAGGTGTCATAATTTAGTGAATGACACTTAATGACAAGCTTTCATGTCACCTTAATTGTGTGATGCTGTTTGGGTTTCTTGTGGATTGTTTGCATGGGGTATTTTTATTTATTTTTATTGTATGTAAGGTTTTGATTACGTAAAGCACTTTTAATTATATTTTATATATGAAAAGCACTTTTTAAATAAATGTAATGTCAGCCTTAGGTATAAAACTTCAAGTAAAGTGTTACCCTTTTTATTATCTCTCTTTTTTTTTTTTTTTTAACCCTTTGTAATACTAAAATATTTCAGTTGTTCATAGTTGGACTTCCACTTTCTAACAGCAGGTGGCAGCATTGTACCGAGTGTGTATTTGGTCCTTCACTGGCTCGCTTTCACTGAAGTTGCCACAGAATCGAGATGACTCAGTCCATGCATCTTTAATGATTTGCAACACGGAAAGAATTGTTGTCAGTTGACTCTTTTACAGACACTTTTGAAGCAACTCTGTCGGATAGCTCAATTTTTATTTATTTATTTTTTTCAACTGAATTGGGGGGTGAATTATCTCTGCTGGTGGGTGTTTACAAACCACACATTGTAGTGAAGTGAACATCCTCTTCTCGCAGGTTCCTTCAGTGTAACTTTGGTTTCCGGCTGGCCAACAGTCAGTCAGAGGCTGCTCCGTCATTCAGGAAGTCTGTCTGCATCAACTGACAGCAACTCATACTTCAGCTTTACCTCTGCCTTTGAAAGCGTAGCTTAGCTTTTAGCCCCTGTGGAATGTTACTTCTTCTGGAGTCAGGAGGATAAAGCCGCTACCGTGAAGCTCTTCTCGTCCTCCGGGGCTGCTCACCTGAAGTGGTTCGGTCGGTGGAGCTTCGACGCTGCTCGGTGCTCACTGACTGACTGACTGACTGACGGAGAGGTGCCGTGTAACGAACAGCGGCCACAAGTGCGTAGCTTTCTTTATGTCTTTTCCTGTGTTTATGTGTGTTTTTGCACCTGCTGTGACCCTGCTGACACTCACGCGCACGTTTTGGTTAATTGGTTCGCTCCTCTAGGGGTGCGCGCGCTATTGAGCAAACACTACAGCTCTTGCTAAAGTGTGCTATATCGTGTTTACTCGCTTTAAAACATTTCTATATGAGCACCTGAGCTGCTGTGTGGCGTGTAAGTTGTGTTGTTTCAGTGTGTATGTGTGTGGTACCATCCATTGCGTCTTACATTGTTGTGGTTTTTTTTTTTTACTACGCCGTCTACAATGGCTACGGACACGGTGACGCGTTCAATTACACAATCGCAATCATCACGTTCACAACAAGAATACTGTGCACCGTGTAATTTGCTACGCGTGACAATAACATTGCAATGTGTTATTCTGTGCAGCATGCATGCATTAAAGAAGGGAAAACAATACGTCATTATTAGTTGGTGGTGTTTTCTTCTACGCATGGGCTTGTGAAGTATTGTCAACCTGCGTGCAAATGTACGTTGCAGTGTTTAAAAGTAGGCTAAAACGGGAGTGACGCGCTTGAAATGGCAGCTGTGGATGGATAGCAAAAGCAAGCTGAGCACCAAAGCCCAAGCTGACCCAACATGATGTCATCTCTACTAGTGTGTAGAGAGCGCATGAGTGAGAGAGGCAGCAGACCTGTGGGTTCATTCACACACTGCCATTGGTAGACTGGGTTAGGATTTAATTTCATATGCTGACATTTGCAGCAGCAAGTCATTCATAATCAATTCGTGATGTTTTGGCACTTTGTCTTTCTTTTTGGAAATAAAGTGACATGTATCAGCCCTGATTTCACACATGTTTAATTTGTACAATGCTGATTTGTCATTTGCAATGGAGGATAGTAACAAAGCACATTTACTTAAAGCTGCAGTATGTAAGTTTTTTTTTTTCTTCGTTTTTTTGCTTCATTTGGTCAAAAATCCATAATCACTTTTGATCACATTATAATTCAACGTGTTCTGAAAGTACAGTTCACTTTTACATCTTCTCTTGGTTTTTTTTAGATGAGGTTTGATGAGAAGTGACCTTTCAGCAAATCAGAGATACCGGTAAGGGACGATAGGTTTAGAAACAGTAAGGGGAAGAGACAGTGTGGTTGTTTCTATTAAAGTCTCACGATTCTACATACTGCAGCTTTAAGTACTATCTTTGAGTGTATATACTTCACTTGGGGATCAATTTTGAAGGATATTTCTTACTTTCACTCTAAGAAAATTATTGTACTTTTTACTCGACTACATTTCGATCATGCCCTCGAGCCATTACTCACTACTTGTCTGTCCTGAAAGATAACATGTTTTTTCATTGTTTCAGTACTAAATGCGAACTGGGACACTAAACGTACTATACACCACTAACTCAATGAGTATATACATGTCTACTATATATTATAAGTAGGATTAGGATGATGACCGTTCCCACTGAAGTATACTTCCAAGTTTCTCAAGATGCATTTTGAACCTAAGATAAAAACCTGAAGCACACTGAGGCTAAATATCTCCTTTGATTCGCTACCTTTGAAAGTTCTGAAAATATTTTAGGTGAGAAAGTGACCAAGTAGAATATCAACATGTGTCTGGTCATTTGATCCATGAAACTCGCAGAAATACATTTGATGTTGACATTTCGGAGACTTGCCATTGTGCTACTGACAAATTTTCCAGTTATCTTAAAAACAAGAGCCCTATTTAAAAAAGAGTTAAAAACTAATGGAAGACATGAAGAGATGCTTTTGTTTTGAAAAGGGGATGTTTAATTTTTAGTTTGAAGCCGGTCCCAGGGCAATTTAACGTACTGCTCGCAATGCATCATGGAGCATTTAAGTATGACGTGTGCCCAGCACGCATACTTCAAAAATATCCCCATATAATAAACAGTACATCTGGGTATTTCTGGCATACTCATTCTTTTCATACTAACTAATGTAAATGCACTAAATACTAATTTTGACCTCAAACTTAGTATGAGTAGTACATTAGTATGCGATTCCGAACACAGCCCAAGTCCTACTGCAATACCATTAATACGTCATGCATATCAGGTAGAGGTGAAACATGTCTAAACTTCAGTGTCTGTAGTTGCTTAAATCACCTGTAATGAGTGCCTTGAACATATTGTTGCACTTTTTGCTCGCTTCATGGCTTCATCTACCCCGCCAATTTCAAAACCAGTTTCCGGCTCAGTTTTCATTTTCACATAAAAGATCGCTGATCCTAACACGATTGCGGCAGTGTACTTGTACAAAATCCAAAAATGTCGGAAGGCTAGTTGTTTGATCACGTTTTTCCTGTTTCTTCACCTCCATGTTTATCCAGTGACGTGACGACAGGAGAAGTGACGTAGGGAGAAACTCTTAGCCGATTGGATGTCGCGACACGGCGTCATTCAAAGTCGCTTGAAAAGTTCCAAATTTTTAACTTTGAGCGACTTCCAGCGACTCAGATTGCATGATTGAGTCGCGTCCCTTGAACGGAGGTCACTTGACATTGTGTTATTTACATTAATTTTGAATGTAATCTAGTCGGCATGTGTGAACTTGAAGATACTTAGCCTTAGCATCTGTGGCAGTATCTGGCCCATGTTCCAGGGTTGTATCATAAAAACAGCAATTTCAGCCCATGAGGTTAGCTAAACAAAAGATGCACTGAACCTTGTATTACTAGTGTTTTACTTTAGGGATGTGAATCTTTGGGTGTCTCACGATTCGATTCCGATTCGTAGGTCACGATTCAATTCAAAATTGATTCTCGATTCAAAAATTGATACAATGCATAGTGTGTTAAGGCAAATTATGACAAAAACAATACAGTTTGTATAATATAACTTTAAATAAAGTGAATACAATGATGTAATCACACAACGGCTAAATTAAGACATAAGGTTACATTTATTCATGCTAAACAAATAGAAACACACACACTCCTTGTGCTGTCTATGTAATACACTGTAAGTTGGGGTCGATGTTTCCTGGTGAGATTGTGTCATAGACTGTAAAGGTCTGGGTGAGTTTGTGTGTTTTTCACCTAACATTGTTGCCGTAGTAGTCGGAAGTCGCCATCGTCGCCGAGACCGACAGTATACGTCCCAAACCTGAATGAAGCTGAACTTGAGCTCTAAACCTGGTGGTGATGAAGCTCTAAACTGATTTCCTGTGAAAATTGAAGTTTTCATACCATTATTGCTTTCTTGCGTTTAAAGTTAATACTAGCCTGCTTTCCCCCCCCACACTATTGGGTAAATTCAAGAGAGATTATAATCCTGACACCAGCGCGGTAGTGTTTCCTCTTCATCACAGATCAACCTCATGTCACAAAGATTAATTTAGAGAGACTTAGTTCTTCCTCTTTCTTTGTGACAGATGTTAAGGTTGTTGTGTTAAGTCTCTAACCGAGAATCCCAGTGTCCTACTTCTTCCCTGTTCACAGAGCATACCATCAATGTTGTGCAAATTCTCTCCTATAGTTTGCAGGCTCGTAAGACACATTTTGACAAATACAGCCTGCAGAAGGAACTGAAAGCAACACACTTCCTTATCACTAATGTTGTCAAATGACTTTAGGTTTACATAGGAAGGCTGGACCGGTTTGTTTCTTATCATCTCGACATTGAAGGTAAAAAAGAGCATCTCCTCGGTGAGTCACATGATTTTACTTGTTGAAACAATTCTTAGAATTCTAAAAGTGTGCAGGACAGGAAAACATTTAATATTGCTAATATTGACATTTGTATGGCTGTACAAAGTGGAACAGATTCTAATTAGCAAACTAAATTCTACTTCTCTTTGACATTTGTTTAACTTTGCGTGACACGCATCTGTGGTTACAGTCACAAAGAACTTCCGCTATAGACAGTCCCTGGCTCTGGTAAGCACACTGCCATTATGTCTTTATATAGAGCTGTGTGAGAGATTATTGAGACATTAGCGAGGGGTCTTTTCGTGATTGTGCACAAATCCCTTGTAGTACGATTGTTGTGTGTGTGTGTACTTATCGATGCTCTGGGAAAAGACATCAGCTGCTCTTGACAATTGGCTGATGTCACTGTCAGAAACGGGATAGGGTGTGGGGGAGGGGGAGGATGTGAGAGCCACACTTGATCATGCCGAGGCCTTGCATACTCACCTACTGCTATCAAACATTTTATAAATAACTTTTTACTTTATTCAGGATTTACAGTGTTGCTTCAAACACCTTACAGTTGCATTTTAAATGAAGCCTTAAACTTAAGTTTTGTGTTGATATACCAAAGAAATATGAGTATCTGATCAAGAAAGAACCTTGGTTATTGCATACTTACATGTAGAAAAATTAGCTTCAGAAATTTGACTACCGAATGCATCATTAGGGCCTCTGATTTTCCGTTTCAAAATATTCCAAATTTCATTTTAGAGTTTACCAATTTCCAAGTAATTTCTGCTTCAGTTTACCCATTTTGTTTCTGTTTCATCTTTTCTTATTCCGATCTCCTTACTGAACATTAATAATAATAATAATAATAATGATAATAATGCATTGGATTTTATATAGCGATTTATCATAGACACTCAAAGCGCTTTATTTCCCTTTCTGTTTCTGGAAGCAAATTCCGTAACTTCTGTGGGATTTGTGCGGTCACGGAAAATCTGAGACCCTACATTGTACAGGCATATGTATGGCAGAACTCACAGCATGTTTGATACTTAAAAGTTACCCGTAATAACTTATAGTTGTAAGCTCTATCAAAAGATAAAATATAATACTAGCTATTTAGTCAGGTTAAGTCTTTTTTGAAGTGACCAGGAGGGGGAAAACTGGTTCTTCTGTGAAAGACAGGGGCTGCCATTTATGCTCAAGTTGTAAATAGGTGATATGGCAAAATTTTATTGTGACCTGATAAAATTGTGGCTTTGTGACTATTTTCTGCATAACACAAGTATCAATGTGAGACATTTGGTAATAATAATTATTAGTTCTCTTCTTACAGACTTGAAACCAGAAGTACACCTAGAAAAAGTTGTAGCCTGATATTGCAGTACTACTGAAAGTGGTAGAAAAAGACAAAATGAAGAGGCCTCACTCTGTATTTAGAAACATTGTGTAATATGGTCATAATATTAAAGTTTGATGTTAACTTGGCAACCACTGACAAGATCACACCGTTTCTGCATTTATGCACACGTAGACTGACTTTATAATTTAGGTGTAGAAGGAATGTCAGTTTAGTCAATGCTGCAGCCGTTTGCTGGTGTGTGCTACAGTAGCAGAGCACATCAATATTAAAGCCCTGCTGTCAGGCTTAATGTTCTGCAGTGATCTGGTTTAGCATGTCTAATACAGGAATGCTGTCTCAGATGACAAGGGAAATTATATCCTCTCGCTCTTTCTCTACCACTGTTCTTCAAGCAGATGTGTTCATTCCTGAGGCTTTTAATGATGATTTCAATAGACTGCTAAACTCTGCACTGCTCCAAGATAATGCTCCTTTGAACCAGCAAAAGAGCAAACAGGTGCCGAATGATATTTAGTAACGGGAATAATCCCCAGTTGTGGCAGACCTTTCCAAACGAGCAAAGGCGCACAGGAGCCTGTATTACCAATTTATATTTCAAAATTTGAAAAATGAAGACTTGTCTTTGAGCACGCTACGCACCAGTGTTTAACAAGGTCAGAGGTCTCTTATTTTAGTTCTCCGATTGACTGATGAGACAGGATAAACAACTTTAAATATTTAGAACCAAGTTTGTCTGGAGTTAGATGAGCTGAAAATGTTTGAAACAAAAGTACCATGACACAGGTCACAAACCAGTGAACTTGAAGGAATTGCTCTACCCACTACCAAAAGGCCGCCATGCACAACGGAACAGATTTTTTTTAACTTTCTTTAATCGTAAATTTTCCAACATCTATTGTTTGCCTCACATCACATAATCTTCACAAAACACGAAGATCTACAGAGCAGGACCGAGTCGATTTCTTTATACAGACTACAATTCTGTATATTGCGCGATTACTTGTGAATTCGCAGGATCTCGAAAGTCCTTGTATTACTCGTTGTCCAGTGGAGCCACAACAGTGTGCATCACAGACACGGACAGTGGAGCACGGAGACGTTCTGCAGCGAAGTTGTTGCAGAACCATCACTCATTTATTGGAAATTCAGTGTAATACCGCAAAACAAAACCTAAATGAGCAGGCTTTTTATGAGAGTTTTCCAGAGCAATTGACCTCTGTTGGTTTTTTGCACTTCAATGACTGAAAGAATACAAACTAGATAGATTACATTTGAATATTGTGAATTTATGGCAGTTGTAATATGAATTTTGGCCTAGCAGTGGGTGCAGACCTGAGTCATGGCCTTGATCTCCTAGAAATCTGCCTTAGAGGGCAAGATGTCGCAGCCCAACAGATGTCTCATCATTCAGCGAATCTCCAACGAGTGTTCCACTTCTGCAATTCACCCGCCACCTTGCATGAATAAACCCTTGTCTGAACCAACACTTGAGATCATTGGTTGGCTAAAGTATCCAGCTGTCACCCATTCTGCTTCTCGCAATGAACTTGCGGCTCCCAATTAATGATTTTTAAAGAATTTTACATGTATTCCCATTTTTTGTAACTTTCAGACTCTTTTTAATCCTGTACGTTGTGTTGGTGTTTTTTACAGTACAATATGTGCTATGTTATTTGAATTGTTTTTGGCATGCATGAGAACCGAAATGGGCAACTGGTTGCCATTTTGCCCCATGCGGCCCTCAGTCTAATTTTGTACAGCCCTCAAAGCAAACTCACAAAATGACCTAAAAACATACAAAACTACAGTAGAAATATACAAAATACTTGTTATGACAACGTGAATAAACTACCATATTTTTCGGACTATAAGGCGCACTTAAAATCCTTTAATTTTCTCAAAAATCGACAGTGTGCCTTATAATCAGGTACGCCTTATGTATGAAATTAACTACTGTGCTTCAACATACTGAACTGAAAAAGTGAGTGTATTGTTCTGTATTTTATGTGTTATACCTGAACAATGTTGAGAGTTATTGTTAATGAGTTGAATAAAGTTTGACTTATATGACTATTTTATTTCGCTTAATGCGTCTTAATAATAATAATAATATTAATAATAACAAACCGGTGCGCCTTATAATCCGGTGCGACTTATGTATTAAAATAGACCCAGTCAGGTCCATTCATTGATAGTGCGCCTTATAATCCGGTGCACCTTATAGTCTGAAAAATACGGTAAATGATAAAAAGACAACAAAAATGACTCTGAGAACACGTGACAGCAAAAATGTACAAAAACTTGTTGCAAAACAAAAGACTAAAAAACTACGACAATACAAAAAATGACAACAAATATACACCGAATGACAAAAAAAACATAAAAATCAATCAAGAAAATATGCAATATTATTCCAAATACACACAAAAATACAAGCAAAGAAAATTACGAAGTGAATTAAAAGTACTCAAAACACACTCACTTTTTTTTTTCCTGCATTAGTGCTCGGATTGGTCAATATTTGGATTTGAAGTTAGAATATATGTTGCATATCATAGCAATCAACAGCCCAATTGTTTGATATGTCTTCTTTTGATTTCTGGTGTATTACATGGTTAATACCACCACCCCTCCTGGGTTCAGGGCTTAATTTAGCTCAGCAGAATAGGAATAAAAGCCTGCGACCAGATTATTTTCAGATCGACGTGGTTCTCTGTAATAGAAGTCTTTAAAAATTCAACATGTCATGTCATAGTCCTACATTCTGCTACTGTCTTCACCTTGCATGCGAGCAGCTGGGAAAACTTGAGTATGCACTGCTTGCATAGCAGAGCGGGGCATGTCAGCAAGGCTTAGGGATGCTCGAATATGACGGACATATTTGCTGATGTGAATGGGGGGGCTGGCTGAGGTCATACAGCACACCACATTGAACTTTACTGAAAATCTCTCTTTGCAAAGAAATTGTGTGTCTCAGTTAAACCTAAACATTTTTACTCAGCACCGTTTTAGACATTTATCCATGCATTTTAATTCTTTGAGTTTTAAGTCTCGTAGCTTCAGAACTTTTCATCGCTGTGTGGATTTAATTTGCCACTTTTAAAAGTTCTCAAAATATTTTCAGTGAGAAAGTGATCGAGTTGAATATTAACGTGTTAATTTTGTGATTCATAAAACTGTCAAACACAATTCACTCCGACATTTCGGGGATTTTCAGAGACCCGCCATTGTGCTACTGACAAGAGCCATATTTAAAGCGTTAAAAAAACTAATGGAAGACGAGAAGAGATGCTTTTGTTTTGAAGGTTGAAGGAGGATTTTACATTCCACTTGCAATGCATCATGGGGTGGTTGATTATGACTAGTGTGCCCACTGTGCACACTTAAAATAAGGCCTGATATAGTATACTTCCGGGTATTTCTCGCATACTCATTTTTTTCATACTATCTAATGTGTACGCACTTCATACTCTTTTTGTTATCAAAAGTTGATATGAGTAGTACGTTAGTATGCCATTTCAACTGCGGTGGCTGTTAGCTTTTGTTAGCATAAGCTGTGTGTTAACACATGCAAACATACTTGTGAACTAAAGCAGTGATCCCCAGGTTTGTGTGCCACAGACTAGTGTTATACTGCTCACTTTGTCCTTGGACTGAAGGGAGAGTTTAAGTCTAAAGCAAAGTAGGGATGTCCCTTTTTCATTTCCGATATGATACGGATTTTGAAGCCTTGCGTATCGGGCCGATACCAATATTGATTCGATACGATATCAACATGAACCATACATAATTTTTCTCCTTATTTTGTTGTGTGGAATGTTTGAAAATGCTTGATCAAGTGATGTTACTCAAGCAGAGAACAATAGTCAGTAACAGTTGGTATCTACAGTATTCTACAATTGAATAGAATAAATAAAAAATAAATTATAAGACCAGCACCAACGTTAAGGTGCATTACCGCCACCTACTTTGTTGGATTGTGAACCACAGTCACCTATGGATAGAAGTGTTGGAGCGGAACATTTTATCAGAGTGCTTATATTGGTGGCTGATATTGGACCAATATACAATATCAATATTGGATCGGGACACCTCTATAGCAAAGTGAGGCGTGCTGTCACACTTTCTCCTCCACAATTTACTTCTGGAGTGAATTTTGCTTTCATACTGGTCTTTTATTTTTTATTTTTTTTGGTGATTTCAACAGGTGCACAGACCAGTATCGGTCCACACCCAGGGGTGGTGGACCCCAAAACTAAAGCACTCTGTTTTGTTTGACTTTGATCAATTAATAATATTCTGTCTGTGGAATTATTTATATTCATAAAATGGACAACACAAATTAAATGAAAGAGGGGAGAGTGGAAGTATTGTTTTTTGTTTGATTGTAATTAATTAACTTTTTCATTTCTCATAAAGGTTATTTTTAGAATAGATGTGTTTATAACTTTAAAACTGAGAGAATTGAATCAGTTTATTATTTTTATGAGAGAACATTTGGTAATTAATTATGCGTCATTAAAAAAAAAAAGCCTCATTAGTTTTAGGATACCCCAGGAAAACATGTATTATTAGTTTAAAATTTGATTTCTAATTATCAATATACCTTTCCTTGTCATTCATCATTTTTTTTTTTTAATTTAATATGATAAATTGAGTCAATTCCTAGTTGTTGCAGATACTCTAATATTTCAGGTGCCTGATAAACTAAATGATATGCTTTAGTAGTTTGGTAAAACATACATCTTAGCTATAAGCTTCCAAGGCAAAATGATTAAATAATAACACATACGTGTTCTATACTGATGAAAAGTGTTAACTATTCTGTTATCAATAAGTGGAGATCTATTTTCTAAACAAAATCCTTGCTGGCCCTGTGGCATGTAGATTTGATGCCCTACTTGCCTTACATGACAAGTGACCTTTGAAAGTTACCAAACCATTCAGAGCATTTAATGGTGATGTGGCGTTGGAGGATTGTACTAAATTTCTTCCGCTCCCCATCTACTAAACTTGGCGTAAATGCTCAAAGTCTCCTCTGTAGGGCTACCAGAGAATGAGCCAAAAGCTAAACCCCCATCCCCCCCGTATGGGGAGAATATCGGCCTCTGCTCCAGCTCTGTGCAGCACTAATGCTGTGACTGGACAGCCTCCATTGGGTCAAGTGGAGATTTGCCTCTAATGAATCTGCCGGAGATTGTGCAGCATTCTCGCCAGACTGCAGTGATTCAGGATAATTGGGATTTACATTTTCCAGTTTTTTAGTTACCTCTGTCCGGTGTCTGGATGAGTACTTTACGCACAAGAATTGATGGAAGTTTGGGACAAGGTGAAAATGTTGGATATATTTTTTAAATCAAACAGTTGCCATTAATTAAAAAATACAGTAAAATGTTCATTATTACATATATATTAAATACACAGAGCCTCTGATTTTTGGCTTCAAAAATTCAGTTTCAGTGTTTACCATTTCTGCGGTACTTTACACTTCTCCCGTTTCTTTTCTGTTTTGTCATCTTTCCATGTTTAGATGACTTTACTGGCTATTAATCTTCTCGAAATCATACCAAACATATAAGTGTACATTTAATATGCTTCAACAGATTTACGACAACGGGATGGTTACCCTGAAGTCACGCAAATATTCATTTTGAGGGCGTCGTTAGCCATACTGCTAGACCCTCTGCCATCCATTTTTAGGGAAATTGCGATTGGAATGTGTATCACTGATATGGTCTCAAAACATTCTCTGTGAAGTATTTAATTACAAATAAAACAATAATCTCTACATTTTGCACAAAACCCCACACAGCCATGTGATTGAAGATGTAATTTGTTTGCTGTGATGTCACCAAGTAAACTCATCACCAGTTTAGCTAATACACCTGTCTGTGTATCAGTGGTTTTTCAGATTTGAATTCATTCATTTTTATCTCAACCACTTCTTCATCACAAAAAAAACACTTGAGATGAAACTGTGAATGTAATTGTACGGTTATGAAACCCTTTTTTACCTGATTTGTGTCACTCTAGATTTGTGTGGATGTGTATCGTGAGTCATTGCATTAGACAGTGGAGAAACAGGTCAGTTTTACTCCACTGATGATGTGCTGTTGTAAAAGTAATCCTGCAGGAGTTACTCCTGGGAAAACAAATACCACACATGCTAAAATATGTGTTTGTGCCACCCATTTCTTGCTTGATAGAACACATCAGCAGGATGGTTGGTACATGCCTTTATGAACCCAGAGATCCTGAGGTTTAAAAAAGAAGAGTTTTTATAGTAACTTTGTATGTTTTTCTGTCATTCTGTGCATCTTTGTAGTTGTCTTGCTTGTTATGAAATGCATTGTGTGCATTTCTGTTGTCCTTTTGTATGTTTTTTGGAGTCATGTTGTGTATTTATGTTGTTGCTTGTTTCTTTGTACTGTGGGTTTGTAGAGTCATTTTTTGTGTTTCTCGTCTTTTCTGAGTCATTTTGTGTAGTTATCTTGTCTTTTACTGTATTTTTCTGCAATGTTTTTTAATGTATTCTTGATTTTTGTGTCATTTTATACGTTTACTTTGGGGGCTGCATAAAATTAGAGCAAGGGCCGCATGTGGCCCCTGAGCCGCCAGTTGCCCATGTCTGTCTTATATTAGTAAACAGTTGACAGTAAAAAAAAAAGAAATGAGGAAAAAAAAAGTGGAAAAAGAAGAAAAATGAAAGAAAAAAAATAATAATAAAAGAGAGGGAGAAAAAGTGTATTAACCTGTTGTTTCCTTGTTATTAAAATGGGACGTCAAATAAGGAAAGAAACTATATATTAATGAATGGTTGACAGTTAAAAAAAAAAAGAGAATAAAATTAGGAAAAAAGAAAGAATAAAAAACTCTAATAATAACAGAGAGGGAGAACAAAGTGTACTAACTTGTTTCCTGGTGCTATTATTGTTCATAGATGTTGAATAGGGAAATAAACCTTATATTAATAAACTGTTAACAGTAAAACAAAAAGAAGATAATTATAAAAGAGAGGGAGAAAAAAAAAGTTCACACTAAAACAACCCTATTCAGGCCGTTACTATGACTGTTCATTTAGAAATTGTTAAACTTGATGCCCAAGATAATTATTGTACTCTGACATTTAGCAAGTTTAACAAGAGATTTTAATAAAACTACTAATTCCTTCTCCAACATAAATAGACATCCTCTAAATCACACCGATCAAAAAATGTGCTATAAATAAATAACTTCCATTAGTCATTTGTTTCCTGTCTGTCTTCATGAGTAATATTTACAATAAAAGCTTGACTTCAATTATTAATGGAAAAAACACGGACTTTTTGTTGAGTGCCGAGGTCATGTTGATAAATCCCTGTGCTAGAGTCTTATCAGACTGTAGTTAAATAAGGAACGTGTAATTATAGATTTTATGAATAATTGAGAGATTCCTCCAAAGATAGAAATGGTTATTATGTCTTTCAATAACTAGAAAATGTTGTATAAAAGTGATTTTTATCAGAAAACACTAAAAAAATTTATTTGATTTGAAAAAATTATTTTGGCTAAAAGGAATTAAAAAAAATGAAGTAAATGTTATTTGTTATAGTTTTGCATAAATTTTATGATGCAAGATGTATGAAAATATTTGTACTTATGTCACACATTAAACCAACTGTTAAATGGGGGAAATATTGTAAAAATGTGTGAGATTCTCCCAAAACAAATAAATAATTGTATATTCCATGTGGCATAACATTTCAAAAAGTTATAATTCAGTCATATTCATATATACATTTTACACTTTTAACCAACAGTTAAATTGGGAAAATAGTGTGAAAATGCATGCGATTCTCCCAAAACAAATCTATGATTGTATATTACATGTTTTATAACATTTCTGTATCAGAAAGTTCTAATTCTGGGATATTCATTTGTTTTCCTTGATTACAAAAAATCATGTATCAAACTAAATTCCCACTTCACAAAGTTTTATTTCTGCAAGTAACGTTTGTTTTTCATAATCACAAAAAAATCGTATGCCTTTAACTATCAAAGTTTGTTATGTTCACAGATTGAATTCATTTTCTAAGCTGTTTGTTAGACAAACCTTTTTATCTTTGTACTGTAGGAAACCTCCAAAAAGAAATCTGCATCTGGGCCAATGAGTCACTTCCTATGTTTGGCTTTTTTTCCAAAGACAAACTGACGGTATAAATTATGTACATCATTGCTCGGGTTTACAGAGAGTGGAAGAAGACCTGTGGGTTTTATGCTTTAGGATCTCAACTTTTATCCTCGGGAAAGTCAGGCCGCAATTAGTTTGGGATTTAGTTCAGGCTTAGAACATTAGAAACTGAGGAATCCTCAGTTAGATCTACTCTGATTCATCCAACACACACGAATGATAAAATGAAAGACATTATTGGGAAAAATAGATAAAATACACCAAAAAACTGTAGCAGTATGACCTCTAACGAATAAAACAAATCATACTGGGTGTTTAGTTTTATAATAGCATTGTGAGTGGTTCAAAGAGTTTAGGTGAAGAATTTCATGTCTGACGAACCAAATTAAGATGTTTTAAAGCAGTCTTCTCAACTGGTCTCACCCTGCGACCCAATTTTGTCACCGTCATTAAATCGCGACCCACTTTTCTTTCTTTCTTTAAGAATTCACCCAACCAAATTAATTTTTTTTTTTTTAAACATAAATCTATTAATTTGCCTGTGCAACAAGCATTTCACAACAGGCCTGTCAAAAGAAAAGTTTATTTCATAATAAAAGACAAGTCCAACCCAACATGAGAGACATTAAGTATTTATTTATTTTTGACCAGCTGTCCGCGACCCAGTTTTGGATCCCGACCCACCAGTTGAGAATATCTGTTTTAAAGCATCTTTGGTTCTCAGTAAAGGTTTATTGATCCCTATAGGGAGCAAAGGCAATTTCCAATCCATCCTAAAATCTAGTCAACATTTTTAAAGAAATAAAAACCAACATTTTTGGGAAAATCTAAATAAATTATTGTTGTGTTGTTGGACTGCATAGCTACAGACTGCTGATGTCTAATTTGTAGTTAACAATGGAAACAAAATGTAATTTACAAGTTACAAAGCTGTTAATTAGGGGTGTTCCAATCCGATATTGGATAACGAATATCAGACTTTATCGGACTGTATCTAAAATCTCCAATATAAGCGCTCTGATAAGTTTCTGTTGTTTTTGTCCCAAAACGCTGAAGTGAACATGAATTGCTGACTATTGTTCTTTGAGTAACCTCACTTGATTAAACCTTTTCCAACATTCCACACTACAAAATAAGAAATAAAACTAACATCATCATAGTCTGCCATGGTCTCTCCTCACATTTTTACAAATAAATAAAATATTACAGTTATTTGTTTTTAGTTCAAAGACTTATTAGCCACATATCATCACCTTGTGTTAACAATAGATTTCATTTCGTAGCTTTGATAGAGATATTTTTAATGTAAATGTGCTATAGTAATGTAAGGAACATATCCCAGTGGAAAATAGCCAGTAAATTATGTTTATTCTTAGATTTGGCCCATTTTAATTTTTTGTTGGCATCATAACGTTTTATGCAATAACTGAGATATTTTTAGACCTGTTACGATCTAAAATAAATAAATGCATATTTATGATACATTTCCAAGTACTATTTTCAAGTGAAAAAATTACAGTCCTGCACTGTTATTCTACAGAGAAAAGAACAAACCAGAAAACAGCAAACATGTTATTTTGCTGCACTTTAAGATTTTCCAGATTTTAACTGTAGTCAAAGTTTAAAAATTCCAAAAAATATCAAAAAAACAAATATTTTTCCACATGCAACTTCCGACAAGATGCTGATGCTTAGGGTCAAAAAACTATATATATATATATATATATATACTTGAGGTGAGTTTGATATTGATAACTTAAATATTAAAGCGGGCTAATTATTACTTTATTGTAATCTAAGGAAGTTAAAGGTTGAATCAGGAAAGATCAGGGATTCATCCTGAATTTAAAGAAATGGCAGTTAGCGAGTGGCTAATAAAGAACACTTGTCATTTAAAAAAGGTATAATTTACAATAATGACGCTAATATCTTCATGCTTGAGGTGTACATTTTACATCGTAATTGCTTCAGAAAAACACTCACACTGGTCATTGTTATGGTGTACTGTTGCCATTCTAAACGCTATTTCTGGTTTTGTAAAACGATGTATAGAGTTATTCTTTAAGACTTTAGCTTGAAGACGAAGTCTGGTCCCAGTTCGTCTGTCTTAGTTTGTCTTTTTTCATTTTCATCAGTTACTCAAACTGCTCAGGATTGTAATTAATCTAAAAATGAGTTTTGAAGTATTAAAATCAAATATTAGCTCTCTTGTTTACAGTGCCGTGATGGTTCTTGTCAAAGTTTGAGAAAAGATTTTGGTTGGTGTTCAGCCTGAGGTTATTTCTGCAAATTCATGTAAAATTAGTAATGTTTCTTTTCTTTTTTTACACTCCAGGACAATTTCTAAAGCATTGTTGCACAAGCAATTACTGTAAATCACTTCAGTGTATTTGCAAGCTTTTCAAAAAGGATTTACAAAAAAGACAAATAAGCTGTTTTATGGTTGCGTGCATTAGAGTAAACGGTGTCAGGTACACTGACCATGCTGCTATATTAACTTTATTGTTTTAATGTGCATTTTTAAAAAAAAGTGTATTCTTATTTATCTATATTTTGAGGGAGAATTGTACTCTTGATTCCTCCGTATATCAGGCACATGTAGGCGTTGCGTAGTCTTTACAGTAAATGTGCTGATTCTTTTATGTAACTTTCTGACACAATTCTCATTTATAGCCATTGTAAAACATGCAGCCATAAATGCATTCTTTGTACAAGGAAATGGAACAAAGGTGTTTGTGTGGATTTGAGTACAGAGTTCAGCTAGAATAGTACCTTCACCTTGATAACAGCTTGCCTGTTTGGTTTATTAGCTTCAATTTCATGTTCATTTATAACATCTACCTATAAAAGCAAGAATGTTCTGTGTGCGTGTGTGTGGAGTGAATATCTCCCCGACACGGTATGAGTTTGACCTGAAACTTTGTCAACGGCTTCCAAATACCATGAGTGTGTGCATTCGTTGTTTTAGAGTAATTTGGTGTTGCAAAACGTTCAAAACGTTAATTTTAAGATTATTGCACTCTCGGTAATGAGCGCGGTATTGAGGGCGCTACAGTATTTCCAGTTCTGGGTTTATGATGTCACAGTTTGTTTTGGTTTAATAAAGAAGGTCAATATAAAAAACTATTAAAAAAAAAAAAAACGTTGTTTTTGTACATTTTTTTTTTTTTTTTTTGTCATTTTGTCAAAAAAGAAATAGACGACAAATGTTTTTTATTCAAAACAGAGATGGACAGGTTGCTCTAGGTTCATGGCTGCTCCTAATTGGCTGAATTTCAAGGAATACAATTGTTTTTGTAAGTACTTGTAAGATGTTAATTTTAAATGTATATGCTATCATATACATTTATAGGCTAGCACAGGTAGCCTAAGCATCCGATATGTACATTATGTTTCATGCCAGGAGAGAAATTACAGTTTGGTCAAGTCAAAGTTGGTGATATATTTAAAGAATAGGGAATATCATCTACAAGATTTGGTAAAATATTGATTATATTGCTGAAATTGTGTGTGTCTGGGAAAAAAAAGTAGAGCACATTCACTATTAAACTATTAGCAGAGCCGGTGCAGGGAGCCCACCCTAAAAAAGCACTTGCACTGTTAGTTGCCAGAGAGGATGAATGGCTTTAATAGAGCAAAGTCCAGGCTTTATTCCAAAGGGACACATAATCACACACACTCACACATCCAACCAGGCCTTTTGGATTGATGGGATTTAAAGAATTAAATGAAATGTTTCCCACTGACTGAGGGCCATGTTTTATTCTGGCAGACTGAGTTCAACCAATGCATGTTGTTTGGTTATCTATTTCCATCTGTGCTTTGTCAGACCGATACAAATCTATGATTTTTTTTTTTTCTTCTTGTGTAATGTGATGTGTAAAGAGGTTTAGATTCTGGTAAATTAGATTTCCTGACTGGAACACGAGCATTATTTATCCTTTTAGATAAAAAGATTTAGTCTATATCTGAGAAATCATAAAGGATAGATATCTACTCTGAAATTTCACATAATGATATTCTGACTGAAGCTCAATTAACCAGTGATGAGGATTTCACCAGAAATATCTTTCTTTGTTATCTCACTTTTGTGTTCTGTGATCTTTAACTCACTGGTATTGAAATGTGCAAATCTACATAAAGTATGTTAAACTACAGGTGGGACTCAATTAAAAAAAAAAAACACACAAATAAAATAATAATAATAATCTAATTAATCAGAGACTTCGTAATTAATTAATTGGCAAATACTATTTGACACGAGAAGCAATGTTTTTCCAATTTAAATGGATTTTTTTATATGACTGAATGAAAAAAATTGTTTATTATTTTCATCACAGAGTGCTCACATAATGTGCAATATTAATTGAAAATATTATGATTGCATTGTTACCAAAGCACAAATTTAAGTAAGCTATATTCATGCTTTTTGGGATTTTTTGTAAACTTTCTAAAACAATTTTTATTTTTTTGCATTAAAATGGAAAACAGCACCTAATACAGAACATTACAGAGAAGTGGAAACAGTGCAAAATAGTTAGAATACCTCTGTCTGTGAATTTTGTTTGAAATTGTCTTTCTACACAGCAGTTCATAAGTTGGATAAATGAAAAACTTTGTTGTGCTTTTTTTGAAAAGCAAAGGCTACTGGAATATCTAAAAGATGTCAGAATATTCAATAAACATTTACTTCCTTTAAAAAAACATTAACTTTAAAAAAATTATTCTCGGCTATTTAAAAAAATAATTAAAAAAGTAACCACATTTGGTATTCAGTATTCACTCAAACGTTTATATTTTTTTTGGCTTCAGCCACAAATGTTCATTTCGGTGCATCCTTAATGAGAAAGGTTCCGTGCTTTGGAGTCCAAAAAAATAGTGCCTTATTTTTCTGTAATTAATTAATCGCAATTAACGCGATAAAGTTCCAGCACTGTTTTAAACACAAACCGCAATGTTGATTTGAATGTTCAGTGTTTCCCTGAAAGTAGAACACACACACACACACAGCCCCTGGCTTCTTTCACTTCTTTTCTTACACAAGCCAGAGGCTAACTAAATATTACATAGCTGCGTTACAATTTTGCACACCGATCACATCTACAGTGTGAAAATCATGCAAATGCACTTGTATTTTTCCTTGCGATATTTCCATGACATAATACCATAAAACCAAGACTGGTTTATTTCAAGTTGCTTCCCTACAATAATATGGAGATTAAGAATGATATTGACCTAAAGCTTAAGGCTGTAAATAGCGCTGCACTTCTATGCTTAGTCACAAGTGCAGCACATTGGATCGCTAATCTGCTTTAATGGAGTGTGTGTGTGTGTGTCTGTGTGTGTGTTACATCACACACACGCCAACAAAAACACGGCTGCAAAAGGTAACTGCTCGTGGATTACTTCCTCCAACTACTTTACCAGCTTTAGAATCACAGCAGTGAAAAATCAGTCAGTCTGATTGTGTGCCATTCCCAATGTAAATGCACAAAATGACTCCAAAAACCAACAAAATGACAGAAAAAAAAAACATGAAAGGACAACAAAAATACTTAAGAAAACACACAAAATAACAAAGTACATAAAGGGACAACATAATTTACTCAAAAACACAAAAGAACACAAAATGACTCCAAGAACACAGAAAATGAGAACATAAGTACACAAAATGAGAAAAATACATAGAAAATGACAACAAAAATACACAACACACAAAATGACTAAAAATTCAGAAATACTTCCTTTATTAATGCTTAGATTGGTCATTATTTTAGATGTTTACATTAATATTGATCATTTGTGGCCCTGCTTTGATAAAAGTTGCCCATCTCTGGTCTGACCAGTGTTGTTGTTGATGACGTCTCCCCATTTATGTTTACTCCTCTCTGGCAATGGATATATTATCTTAATATTATTACATTGTTTTCCACTTGTAAGCTCATTTCTTAAACAACACAAACGTTTTGGAGATACGTTATTGCCTTCTAATATTGCTCACGAACAACAGGTGTAATGGCTTATTTAATAATAATCAGCCTTATTTGTGCAATTTGAAAGGGGTCATTGATTGATTTTTGATATTGGTCCGATATCAGCAAAAAACAAACAAAAAGGTAGGGCTGGGTGATTTTGCCTTAAAAAAAAACCTCAGATTTTATAAAGAAAAATTGGAGTTTTGATTCGATTTTCAATTTTTTTTTTCAGTGCACTTAAAAATGACTGCAGACATCAGATATATTGTCAAAAATGCAACTTTATTCCTGTGAGAACAATCCCAAAATAAAGTAAATGAGGCTCTGTCATTCAACAATTTCAAGCTTTAACACAGGTTTAAGCAAAAGTGCAACAGCAACTTCACAGTAGCTGAAATTTTCTGATTGAAAAATCAGATAGCTACATATTTTATAACATAACATTACAATAAAAAACTCTTCCCTTAGCATCTCAGCGTAGTGCGAATAAAAAAATTAAACATGTCTGTGGCACACATAAAGGGTAAACAAATGTAAACAAAGAGGGGGCTGGCTCACATCGCGCTAAGGTAACCCACAAGGCCGGAATGCGAAAAGTGTCCGAAAAACTGTGGTGAAAAAAAAAAATAAAGAAAAAAAAAAAAAAAAAATATATATATATATATATATATTTTTTACTCTAATTTGCAAAATGAAAATCGTTTTTAGCTACAAATTTGATAAATCAATTAAATTTTTGCCCTGCCCTATTTTCCGGCTCTTCTAAATTATTTTCTATTGATTCTATTTAATTGTAGAATATTCTTATGTTTAAGGTTAAAATATAAAATGTTAAAAAATTTTCCCATGCCTACTGCTGACTTTTGTATGTTGTGTGTTTAAGCCTTTTCTAACATTCCACACTACAAAATATGTAATAAAAGTATGTGTAATTCATGCTGATATTGTATCAGATTGGTATCGGCACATTTTTAAGACGGCAATATCGGTATCGTATCTTAACTGGAAAAGATGTATCGGGACACAGCTACTAGTCATTGATGCAACATGAATAATCGAAAGAATTTGAGTAGACTGCATTTTGAGGTAGTGTTTATTGCAAGTGAAAACAGGAAATCTGTTTTTTAAATAAAATAAAAAAGGTTTGCAATTGGCATTGAATTCCCTGTCGACCTTTTGTCTCATATTTGTTTTTCAAACCACAATAATGCCCTTTTTTTGTCAACAGTAGCCTTAAAATGGTAGTGGTGATAGGATCTAAAAGATGTTACTAAGACATATATGAACGTGAGATTAAAACTGCCTTCAAGTCTCTAAATCCTGTTTTACAGTGTGGAGTATTCGTTACTCTTTGTACATGAGTCAGTGCTATAAAAATCAACACCATATCACACTGGTGATAAATCAAAAGTTTGGTTTCATTCGTTCTCATTGAAGGACTTTATTTTAATCCACCAATAGTAGACGCTCAGTTTTATTGAACGCACTTTGTCTCCATGAGACATGCTTTATAAGCACATAGTTTCAGGGCGACTAATAAAAAATCTACTTTCTGTTGATACTCACTGGGACCCAGTCAAAGGTAATGATTATATGGTGTTTTAAAAAATGTGGTTATTATTAACAAAATCCGACCAAATTTAATGGAAGAAGTGAAACAAAGCTATATTAGAACTTAGCGAGCACGGCCAATGTGTGTATTTTTGTCAGCAGGAACTCGAGCATCATTTGCATAATGGTAAGTTGATGGCTCACAGTTTGCCAAGTTAATCAGGATTTGTTGCCAAATTTAGCTGTAGCGTGTTATTTGAACCCTTGAAACTTTATACTCTGCTGATCTAAAATGAGCTTGAACTTTGCCAGTGTGCATTTTCTAATATCCATTAAAAATCCAGCAAGAATGGTTACCGATATTTGGCCAATCCTTTTAAAAGCTGTTGTGGTGGATAGTTTTGTAAAAAAATGGAACAATATTTTGCAGGGCTCTCGGAATTGTTTGCTCTGCAATGTTCCGTCTTTACATATTAACGGCAGAACAACTTATTCAGACAATGTTGAGTACCATAAAATGAGCCAGGAAACAGCAGGAGCTTCATTTATTTCAGTGATTGTTTATTTGTGTTTACACTGCTGAGTACATCAAATTAATTTCAAGGTTAATCATTTCTATGCAGGATAGTTAGTGTTTGTATGGCAAACAATGGACACTGTCCATTTAAGATTTGAGTCTAGAACTATGATTGTTTGATGAACAATGGCTATTTACAAGTCTGTCTGGTTTTTTTTCTTTAACTAAAATATTCTGGTTAACATGAATTAGAAATAGGAAACACATTGCCTTCTAATCTCCCGGAATTCATGTTGATTCAGAAAATTGATTTCAAACTTGATCTTATTTAAAACATACTAATATGTACTCCTATTACACTATATAAAATGGTCACTGCTAAGGTGGGGCAAAGGTTAAAGACATAAAAACTTCCTAACTACATTGGGGAAAAACATTTCCAGTAAATTTGCTCAGTAACTCAATCTCAGGATTTTTTGGGAAAATTAAAAAATATCAACTTTTTATGCTAATTTTAAATGAATCGACGAAATTGATGCATTCATTTTAACAGCACTAATACACACATTAAATATTAGCATTCCATTGGAATTAATGGGAAATTTTACAAATTAAATTTTTTTTTTATCTAAACATCAGCATCAGTTATTTAAAAGTTACTCCCATATTCCGGTTAATTCCAATAAATAATTCCCATAAAAAGTTAATATTTTTGAATATTCCTGTGGAAATTTACCAGAAATGGCTCACTCCTTTGCTACCTTAATCCTATGTGAGTTTATCAGGGAAAGGGAGAGATGGAAAAAAAAAAACATATTTTTTTACTTATTATTTGAACATGTTGATTTTACACTTGTAGGAGTTTCTATCCATAGTTTTCTCTTGTGGGTTAAATGCCAAGTATAGTGGAGGGAACACTGTGGAATAAGGGGGAGGAGGAGGAGGAGGTGATGGTGATGATGGTGTGAAGGAGGAGAAACAACAACAACTTTCCCAGAGGCTTATGCAAGCGTCAGTTTGTGTTATAAATCATTCAGGGACATTCAGAAGGGGTACAATGCATTTTCCTCCCTCTGCTCTCATCCCTCCATTCTCCATCTCTGTTTTATTATTGAGTGCAGTTCCTTTGAGCACACAATCTACCACTGAGCACCATCAAAGGTAGAGGATGAGGTCAACAAAGACGGCAAAACGGAAGGTTGAGGAAAAGGATACGATGTGTGAGGTGGAGGTGAAGCAGAAAGAAACCGTACCATTAATCCAGCATCTTAAATAAAAGGCCACCAGATCATTGCTGGACTGGAGTTGATTATAACTCCTGTACTCTTAAAATTATTTATTTTCAAAAACAGCAGGTTTGTTATTGGGTATTGTAAATAACAATGTTAGGTAAGAGTCGATACGTTACTGTGCTTGATGGCACACCACCTGCTTGTCAAATCACTGAACTGTAGTTAATAGCAAACTGCTGTCAGAAACTATTCTCCCAGAGCTGACATCCATGTGTAGATTGATGTGTGTGTGTGATACTGTATGTACAGATGCATTGAAAATATTGTATATGCATGGCTTGTGGGCGTGCACGCCTGCCCCTATAACCGTGAACTAATGCATTTGACAGGAGATGTTTTCGGCTACAATAGGTGGCACTTCCTCCTCTGCATGAAATGTCAACATGTGAAACGTTAGATCCAGTAAAGTCTGGATTTTTTAATTCAAGCTACAAACTTGCAGATATTAAACTACAACTTTACACATTTATTATCAAGACATTTCTTTTTCTCTGTTGTTTTATCAGTTGTGTCCAAGAATTACTCTGATAAAACTACCATTCAACTGCTTTAACATCTGACACATGTAAGGGTGCTTTTACAACGGTTTAGTCCCGGACTCTGTCTGTGGAGGACAGGTGGTCATTTTATCACCTTGGTTTGGCTTTGCTTGTGTTCAGAGCACAACGTCTGATCCGCTCCAAACAGCTAACCGCTTGAGGGTGCTCGCTTTGTCCCATTGTTGAGAACCTCTTCTTTGGGTTTCTGTTTTTCTGCCAGGAGAAGTCTCTACTCCAGTAACTTCCTTAAGTGGTTAGCTCATGGAACTGCACCAGAGGCTGTTTGGGTCAGATCAGAAGTTGCCAAACCAAACCAAGGTGATAAGTTTATGAACTTTCCTCCGCCCATTCAGGCCGAATCCGGGACTAAATTGTTGTGAAAGCACCGTAAGGGTTTGTTCTTTCACAACATTCAACAATGGAGCAGCGTAGCAACAAGTTGCTGTGCTTTGGGTTGTTTTAAAGCTCTGTTTTGCATCGTTGCCGGTTCTCCTGACCACCCACAATGTTGTGCACTCTACGTCATCGCCGATATTTCCTATCTTTGATCTGCTCCAAGAGCGATTGTGTTCACTGTAGGGATGGCCGATACAGACTAAAAAATATTACGATAAAGCTGGTATTTATCACGATAATGATAAAAATTAAGATAGATAAATAAATAAAACAATTTCCAACTTAAAGTATAAACAGTTTCCTTACAAACACAAATTAATTTGAATACATCAACACTAGACACATTGAAAAAGGCTCCATTAGCTGCTGACTCAAAGAGCTCATGAGCTGATATTTTATGGAATATATTAATGCATGTGGGTCACTCTATTAGTGGTATTTTATGCAATTCATTTCCTGTTAAAATGAATTATTTTCTTTAAGAAAAGCAAAAATAATTCCAATAGGGTTTTTACTGCTGCTGAATTGTTTATTTTATATCTGATAATGAGTTACATAAAGTTATGGTTGTTATATGTCTCTCTAGTTTTTCAGAATTAAACTGGATCAAGCTTGATGATTTAATACTTCAGGATATTTTGATGTAATAATCACAATAGTTACATTACTGCCTAATGGGACCAGCTTTGTTTTGTGAACACATGAAATATAATTAAATAATATTGCATTGGGATGGATGACTAGTGACATTAGCCTAATGCTAACATGTATAGCCGTGTACTTTTTACTTGGTCAACTCCTTATATGAAGTGGTTAGCGTTTGCTCTTAGCTCAGTCTGTTTTTTGGTGGGTTAGCTTAGCTTAGTTAGCTTTAGTTTCCAGTTCATATTTGTTGCTGCAGGTTCATCTCTGTCATCGTGTTTTTGGGATCTTTGGGTGGATCAGGTGGAGGAACTTGGATTGGTTCACTTTGTTGGATGGTTGTCTGGTCTTCACCAAGTATCGGTCCATGATCTATCGTAACACGGCAGTTTCAGGTTTCAGACATGCACCGCCGTCTGTGTGTGTGGAGGGGCGGTGGCAGCGCACACCACAGAGGCTTAGCGGTAGAGCTTCCGTGAACAGCGCTTCGTTCCAGAGAATAAGAAGTTGTTGAAAAAAACTTGCGGGTAATTTTGGCCCGTGGAACAAGGTATTTCGGGGAATTATTGGCTAAATTGTGAGACAAATGGCCCATGGCACTCGCTAATTTCCGACATGGGAATTTAAAGTTTCTATCGTGGGATTACATATTCTTACCGGTGAGAATGTTTTTGACGATATATCGTCAACAATAACATCACACAATCTTAGTTCCTGGTGCTTCTAATTGCTCTAGGCTTTGATTGGAAATGCTCCAAGACCAACAGAAACAACCTAGAATTCACACGTTTGATCCGCTCTAGACTTTGTTTGCGAGTTCACACCGCCTAAACGAGGCAGACTGTCCGAGAAAACGAATCCTAGAGGGTTTTAACTGCTCTAGGATCCGTCAGTGTGAACGCACGTCCTAAGTAGTTTATCCAAATGAGAAATAATATTACGATGTGTGTGATGTAATATTTTCAAATAAAGGTTGTTTGAAAACTGTTACTTTCATAACAGTTTTCCCCTACAGTTTGTTATATTTTAAAATAAATCGAGTCCACATGTGCTGAGGTTTTGCCAGTGCAGCAAAACACTTGTGCACTCTCTGAGTATGTTTGTGTATTTCATTTGTGTAAAACTGTTTTCATTGATATGACTCAAGTCATTCCCACCTCGCCTTTTAAACCGGATCATCATCATCAGCTTACAACACAGCATTCATTAAGGCTGTGCTCACAAGGTTGACCCATTTACTGACATGAAGGAGGGGCACATGTTTGCATCCTCCTTGGAGATGCCACACGCCGGTGAGAGGAGAGCCTGTCATCGTCCCTGCTCACTCATCGATACATGTGTATGCACATGCTGATGCTAGCGCACAGCTAAAATACTTTAAGATGCTTTTCACCGTGTCAGGCTAGAAGTCTGGAAAATCTGGATTATTATTACATAATAATTCTTCTCTCTGACACATGCACACACACATGCACAAACAAACACATTTGCACCGCACATTAATTTCAATATATGAACGCTTGCATTTTGGTTGCCCTTGTGGTTTTTGTGGGTCGTTTCTTTATTAAAAGCACAAATTCATCTGCATTTACAGTCCACACACACACACACGCGCTACCTCAGAGGCATGCGTGTCACTTACAGACTTCAGAGTTGAAATACAGTCCAATGTTATCTCAGGAGACTGAATATGAACAGAAAATCAGGTTTTCCTCTCATGCTTTTGGATAAATCATTGAAAAATTGATGAATGATAAAAAAAAAAAAAAAAGCTGTGAAAGAAGAGAGTTGAAAATGTTCACATGCTAAATGGGGTTATAGTCTGTTATTAACTGTTATTTCCAACTGTTATACCTGTTAACTAATAATAACATATTAATTATACATTTGTATATGCATTTTAACACTTTAACTTGGATTTAAAAATGTTCCCATGTGATGCTGATTTCAGCTTTGCTGGTAGTTTGTTCAACTTCTTTTGCAGCATAACAACTAAAAGCAGCATCACCATGTTTCCTGTGAACTCTGGGCTCCACCATCTGACCTGTGTCCATAGTCGGGTATGAACCCAGCAGGTCGCTCAGATCTAACATCTCACTGAGGGATTCTGGACCAAAGTGCCTTTTCAGATTTGACATGCACATACACATTAAAAACACACTTCAGATGAAGCTCTGAATGTATTTTTAATCACAGGCTAACATAACTCAAAACATAACACTTTGCGGTAAATTTTGAAGGGGATTTTGGGAGGAATTGGATGCATTTGTCTATTTGTCACACTTTGTAGTCATTCAGTCACACATTTTCCAGTATAAAAAACAAGTAAATTTGTGATATTGTCCCAAAACATGCATATAAGCCATATCAGTGTCAAAAAAAGATAGCTGTTTTTGTTTAAAATTTCTTTCCAGGATTGTGAAAAATCCAAAGCCCTATACTTTTATTTTACCTTAGTACTTTTTTTTGTACTGTTTTAAATTTTTACATTGTACTTTCCCTGCATGCCCCTGTGTTCCCATACCTGTAAGCTGCTGGAACTGTGAATTTCTCTTGGAGATGAATAAAGTATCTATCTATCTATCTATCTATCTACTAAGATTGGAGTTTGGCCTGTCATGTGCTGTGTTGGTTCCCAAACCCTGGTTACACCAGTTTATTCACTTTATTCCCACAGTCCAAAACATACATGATTATAAAGGGTCTGAATAGTCAGAGTTAATACTGTATATTGTATGGTCTTTTGATTGTCTGTATGCCGGACGTACCCTACCTTGAGCTCTTAGTCAACATCAAAAATCTGCAAATTGGATTAGTTTATCTCAGGTTATATTACGTTTCTTTGTGACGCTTTGTGTGTTGCTCTTTAGTGGGAGCATTACCTAATTTTGACCACCAAACAGAATCAATTAGCGTAAGTATTTTGTTCACCCACAAATCCCCAGAGAAAGAATGTATTAAAGTCGACTTGGGATACCACCGTAATTTTCAGGATTCTTTATTCTTTATTTAAGAATGTATTTTCATCAAACCCAAACATAAATTAGGTAATTAAGATAAAGTTGTGTCATTGTTGTGAGTCAGTGCGTAGCAGCTCCAGCACTGTGGGAATAAGACGAGTGGATGGATGGAAGAGCATTGGGTTCAGAGTTTTTTTTTTTTTTTTCTTCTCCCTCTTGAAGAAGCTTTTATTTTCTAACATGTTGGCACATCAATTAGTCATAGCAGCAGCTATGATGGCTCGGGGGCTGTAGTTATGTTCTATTGGCTCATCCACGAGTTTCTGCTCGAGTGTAGCACGTTGAACTTTGGCCCACATTCATCTTCATATACATGTGATCATGCAGCCATGCTTTGAAACAGTATGACTTAAAGAATACATTGTGATAACTGACATTTAGTGGCTTTTTTTTGTTTGTTTTTACTTCACCATATTAGTCACATATTAATTAAAACTCCGATTATTACACAGAAAAGTGTTAATAGTTACCATGTTGTGTGTTAGTGTTTAGCGAATCGCACATGTAGGAAAGACACACACACACACACTCTCAGAGAGGATTTAATCTGTCTAAGCCATTTGCCTAATCAGCTCTCTCTGCACAATGCCATTCATAGATCCACAGTAAACACACACGCACACACACACACACACACACACACACACACACACGCTGAGCTGGACTGTCCAAACGTTTGACTTTACTGGACTAGTAACAGCATTACTGAGTCTTATTACAACCTGTTGTTGCCACATTGCATCACTTCACGTTATCAATATTCATGTCACCAATTAGAAAAGTGACTAATGTGAGCATTAATACAGGAAAGAACAAAGATTTTTGTCTTGCTGCCTTTTTGTGAGTTTTGTTGTTCATTTTGTGCATTTATAGTCATTGTTTTGTGTATATATCTGTCATTTGCAGAATTTTTGTGGTCATTGTATGTGTTTTTCTAGTCACTATGTATGTTTTTTTATTTTGTGTTTGTTGTTTTTTTTTTAAATTTTTCCAGTAATTTTCATACTTATGTTGTTGTTTTTTGTCATTTTTGAAAATGTTGTCTTTGTGCTCTTTTTGTCATCGTGTTATTTTGGCTGTTCAAGCGTGTGTTTAGTGTGTCACTTTGTGTTTTGTGAGACTTTGTGTATTTTGCTGTCGTCTCGTGTTTTTGGGATCATTTTTCTGTCATTTGTGGAATTTTTTTGGTCATTATGTATGTTTTTGTTATTTTTGTCTTATTAGTCATTTTGTGTATTTCTTTGTCATTTTCTGAGTTTTTGTTGTTTTGTTGTTTTGTGTTTTTTTTTTTTTTCCATCATTTTTAAAAGTCTCTCTCTTTCCATCAGTCAGTTAGTTCTGCCTTCAAAGCTCTATCTCGTCGTCACCTAAATTATCATCAACCACAGAAGTTTTATGTGTCCCTTTAATTGTGGCACACATTTTTTTTAAGTTTTTTCCTCCGTCATTCTTTTTAATCAAAAAATATTTTGAAGCTTTTTAAACCTCAATTTCAGCACAGTGATTATGTTTCTGCATCAATGTGCATTTGTGGGTGTGTGTACAGGGAGAGAGTTGAGCTGAAGGTTGTATCCAACTCTATTTTGGTAGCTGTCGTGAGAGCTCAGGCGGGAGAGATGTGAGGAAGATGGAACTGATGCAACGAGGAGACGGGCAAATACGGAGAGCCACCAACAAACATGCACTCACACGGGTTTGTGTTACAGCTCAGGGGATGGACAATAGATGTAGTCACAAGGAATCAAATAAAACACACACGCACACACACTGATGTGAGCACAAGTACGACACACAATCAAATCAGATCATATAAGACCTTGTTTTGGTGTTTTGTAGGAAAATGCAGGATTACATTTTTTATCTTCTCTAAATTACTGTTTTCAAAGACTTTAAATCCTAAAAAGCACTCTATTGTTGGGATTATTTCCACGGACTGAAATAAAACAAGGGATTTAGTGTTAGATGTGTACCATTAGGTTAAAGACAATTATATTATTCAATTATATGGATAGGCCAGAGCTAAATAAAGTATCTCCAGATGTCACTGCGCAGTTTGTATTAAAAATGGTCACAGTTCATAATCATTTGGTCGTCACGTTTGAGTAAGAGCATTAAAGAGAAAGCTCAGACCTCTGAGCGCTCACTTTGGACTGCTCAGTTTAATGTGGGAATGCTCCAAGTCTTAGAAGAGTCCAAGTAAATGTATGGTATGTTGGTTGAGGAGAATTTTAAAAATGTGTGCATGTGTCTAAATACACACTCCCACATCCCAAATCAGTTGGGATATACTGTATCAAACCTCTGTTTTATATTAAGCATTTAATATAATACACATTCAATTTCCCATCAGCAAACTGACCATTACAATTAATCTTTCCTTACACATAGTCACAGTATGTGTATCTTAGGGTGTTATAGTTTTTTGAGAAGATGCAACCTGTACTCAATTTCAACTGCAAGCTCTATTAGGGTGCTTTCACACCGTTTTAGTCCTGGACTCTGTTCAAATGGTTGGTGGACATCTATCACCTTGGTTTGGCTCGGTTTGCGTTCAGAGCATACTGTAACTTCGGGTGTGCTCCGGTTGCATGAGCTAACCTCTTTAGGGGGGCATTACTGGAATATAGACTTCTCTGGGCAGAAAAACAGAAACCTGAAAAAGAGACTCTCAACAATAGGTAAAGCAAGCAATTAAGAGTGTGCAGAAACTTCTTGGCCTGGAATCCATCCTAATCTCCTTATATTATTCAATGTTTAATACAGGCAGTGACGGTTTTTGATATCGGTGACAAGGGCAGTGGAAATTGGTGCGTAGTATGCTACCGACTTACGGTTTTAAAGCCTCTTCTTGTTGTGGTTTCAACGATATATTATCCAGGCCTTTTAAAACAGAGCAGAGCATAGCTCCGAACATCTTCTCTGTGGTGGGTCCCATATTTGTTTTAACACTGCTTGGCGCAGGAGATATGACAGTGTTGCAAAATTTGACAAATGTTATGTTATATATAAAAGTACTAGTTACTGTATTTTATTATCCCTATGTTCCTTGTCCTGTATGTAATCCTTTTGTATATTGTTTTGTGTCTTGCCTTGTTTTATTGTTTAGTGTGACATTTTATTACATCAGCCGGTCTCGGGACAACAGATGAAATTAGCCTTTGGCTATAATCTGACATATTTACATTTTTTGAATGTTCATTGATATGTACTGTCCCTACTTAAACAAAAAGAATAAATAAATAAATAAATAGTGCAGGTATCCTCTAAAATGATATACCAGGAGGACTAAATAATGTGATGACAAAAGATGCCACCATTTCAGTTGAAGAAAATCTGTGGTGGTTTCAAAGGTTTCTCAAAGAGAAATCAAAGCTAAACGCCATGAAATTGATTTTAATCTGGTTCCAGCACAAGTGACTTTCCCGATGCTAAGACAGCATGGAGGGTTCATATACAGTGGCAGGAAGTCACGCTGCATTTGAACAGAGGAGGTTACATAAAGTTTTCAGTCTTAGTTCAGCCTGTACCTTTAGGTGCCATCTCTCTGCATCTGGGTCCATGGGGCAGAGGACGCAGACTTAAGCTTTGGGCTTGAACTATTTGGAGTGGGTGTTATGTTTAAGGTCCCTCGAAGACAAAGAATTTGGATGATGATGATGCCTAATGTCTTGGCCTGCGTGTTTTTCCTCTCATGCAGCCTCTGCTCGTACGTCAACCTCCTTCTGTTTAGGGCAGGTCATTGCTTGGCTGTACTGTATCTGGTTGAGATGTTTTATTTATTTTTTAATCCACAAAAGAAAGTGAAAGACAGTGTGATTGCGTGCATAGGTTTAGGTGTGTGTGTTGCGTGTGCAGTGAAGCTAACTAGAGCAGGGTGTCCAGGATGCATACACGCATGACAGCCCGTCTGCAGCCCAGGCAATGCTAAACCGTCAGCAAAAATGTGTTGGTTAGCACGACAAATATAACAGTGTGCACATGTGGCAATGATGCATCACTGACTCAACTTCAGCTGTCATCCGTGTGTGTGTGTGTGTGTGCTTCTGGGTATGCCTACGTAAGCGTGACTGTAACTTGAACGAACAACAAGAACGAGAGACTGAAACATTCTCAAACCATGCACAGCACACACAATCATTAGCTAAATACACTCCCAAAAACACTAGCTAGTTATGTGACCTATTTATAACATTATTGAAGCTTCACTATGACTTCTGTTACTAAAAAACTGTTTCATTATTGACAAATTATTTCCAGTATTTGAATAAGAAGTAGAGATTGCGCTGAAATAAGAAGACGATAATTTTGGAATTTTATCAAATTTATGAAGCTGTTTTTACGGATACGTTTCAGTCGATAACTTGATGTTCTACGAAAGAGATTTAGGGCAATGGGGGGGGGGTGAGTTTTTTATTATTATGAAAGTTTGAGTTCTGAGAGTAAATTCAGAAATCTGAGAAAGAAGTAGGAATTCTGAGAATAAAGTCAGAATTATCAGGAAAAATGCGAATTCTGAGAACAAAGTCAGAATTATGAGTTCTGACTTAAATCACAGAATTCTGAATTTAATCTCAGAATTTTGACTTTATTCTCAGAATTCTGACTTCATTCTTGAGAATGTTAATAATAAAAAAAATATTGGACCTTGTGTTTTTTTTGGTTTTTTCACTTTTCACTCTTCTGTAAATTTCCCAGATATCAACAAACAATCAAAGTTTGATGTTATAATTACAAAACAAGATTTCTTGCTGTATGTCTGTGCAGGTTCTGACTCAGCCACCCAGGTGGTGTGATATCAAGGTCTTTTTGCTCCAAAGCACAACTATAACCAACTAATTTAATGATGTTCTGAATGTTTTTCTCCCCAGGTCAGGCTGGCCAATGCCGGGCCCAGCGGGGACAACTGGTGGCGGCAGCAGTAGCAGTAGCACCATCAATAGTATCTATGTGAGTGCGGTCCCTGACGCCTAGCCCATGTCCATCCCATGATGCCGTCCTCTACACGGAAAGGAGTGCCGAAGGACCCCGAGCTGGCTGACCTTTTCTTCAAAGATGACCCGGAGGACGTTTTCTGTGACCTGCATGAGATTGGACATGGCAGCTTCGGGGCGGTGTACTTTGTAAGTCCCACTTTCTACACTTGTGTCTATTTCATTTTCACAGTCAACATAGATAAATGTATTGATCAAGTTTGATTCCCTAAAATGATAAGCTTTCTATGCGGAAGCTTGACCACTGTGGCAACAATCTTTTCTTGTTATTTGCATAGTTCCACCAAAACCCAGTTTCTGGATTTAGTTTTATAAATACAACTGGAATGCATTATTTATATCTTGGGAATGGCTTTGGTTAGACAAAATATACATTTGGAGCAGAGAGAGTTAACTACTGATAGGATTTGGCCTATGATGGCGAGTTTATCATCATCATAGATATAACCATGCAGGTTTTAAGTCTCATAAGTTGTACCATTAGTAAAGAGCTCTATTAAAACACTTAGAGATGTTGTTATACCTGGATTTAAAAAGAAATATAAAAGGTTTAAAAGTGAATAATATTTCTGTGTACTCGGTCACAGCTAACGTCATCTATTAATCTTGTTGAATGGGTAAATGATGTACTTTGAAACACAAAAAACACCAGTGTGGCCTAAACTTCCAAAGGTATGAAATGTATGCCTAATCCCAATTACTTGCGAAAAATGTCCTTAATTTCACTCATGTAGAACTACCAGCATGTATAGTGTATGAGAGGTGTATCCATATATGCAGAGGGGCATAAAGTTCCTAAAAAATAACTAAGTAAAAGTACAAATACAATAACTCAAAATGACGTTGGTGAAGGTAAAAATCACCCATTAGAAAATCACTTGAGTAAAAGTCTTAAAACAGCTCACATTAAATGTACTTATGTATCAAAAGTATTATGTGAAATATATACTCAAGTATCAAAAGTACAAGTTAAGTATTTTTCAAAGTATGCAAAAAAAGAAGCAAAACAGCCATAAATGTTCTCTTTATTTAACTTTTAGGTAAGATAAAACAAACAAAAAACACCTTATTAAGCATTAACATTTAGTGAATCAAATGTCTGCCTGAGATATTGATTATATGATATGATTGCTATGGGCTGTAAAGAGCTTTCAGATACTGGTGGAATTTCTCTGATGTAGCAAAGATTATCAAATTTACGGTCTTTTAAATTAGTGTTCCAGAGATGCGTTCAGATTCTGGGAAACTCAGATATTTTGACAAGTTTGGAAAATCCGGCAACGCGGTCCGGACAAGACGTGAAAAGAGGAATTGTCCGGGTAGAAGCTGACGTATGGTCACCCTACACGGTAACTGCTGACGTAGCATGTTGATCGCCTCCTCCTCGATTTAAATGTGTTAGACTAAAAGTGCTGATTAAAAACTTCAAGTAAAGTACAAATGATCAAAACAGAAATACACCTCTGCATATATGTGAAAGGAAAAATACTGAACTTTTAAAACTAAATACAGAACATAAGTCTTTCAAATAGGGATGTAACGATTCACTCAACTCCCGATACGATTCGATTCACGATACGATTCTCTCGCGATTTATTTTACAAAATGGGACTGTGGAAAAATGATTACTGAAAAATATTCCTTTATTTTTTTGGGGGAAAAAACTATAAAAAACTATACTGTTTTCCTTTTATTTTTCATTGTCAATAGAATCCCTTGATAAACTATTCTAAACAATGCAATTTAACTAAAAATAAATCTTGAATAAAATAAATAAAGGAATAATACAAATGAAGAAGAAGCCTATTAATTTAAATTCTGCTTCTATAGTAAACAATGCAAAACTGCATAATAGTTCTTTTTAAAAGTGTAACTGAAAATGTATTTTGTGCCTTAACAATTAGAGTTAAAAAAAAAACAGTCATTTCACTGTATTTAGGTCAGATATTTGACCTAAATACAGCAGAGGGCGCTGGTAACCCAGTGGTCGGTTGGGATGCAGAAATTCTAGCAATGAAGAAGAGATGCTATGCTAGCAGATAGAGCTAATAGAAAAACGTGACTTTTACAGATATTCACGTAATACTACAGATATTTTTTGGTGCTAAAGGGGTAAGGAATCATTGATGAACATGTTTAAAAGTAGAAAGCGGCCAGAAAGAAAGTATTAGCAGATTCTGCCCACCGCCAACACTTCTAGATAAAGAAAGTGCTGCGATTCAATTTTCACAGTATCGATGTGAATCGTGATACCTATGAATCGATTTTTAAGTGCCTTACGATTAATCGTTACATCCATACTGCCAAACCTTTCTGCATATTGAATTGGTTCAGGAATTGGTTTCTAACACCCTGACCACCTTTTTTTACTTTTATTGCCTGAAGCACATTACCTTAATAAATTACAGAATCAGCAACTTGTGCTGGAAACGCTGTAAAAACAACAACATTGTAGTTACTACCCAAGCATTTAAGATAGATAACATTAGAGCCGTTGTAATTATCCCAGCTCTTTTATCTTACAACCACATGATTATAAATGCACAAATGATGCTTGAATTTATTAAAAGGGAGAGTATGTACTAAACGTTATCTGTGAACAATGACAATTTCAATGCATTTAAGTGAAGGCAGATCACCTCACTGCTTTACTCGTCTTATTAATCTCATCATGACTAATTACTCATCAAGGCTTTGATACTAAAGCTGCATGGAAAGTAGGGAGATAAAAGCACGTAGCATCTCTTTAAATCTCCACACTGAATGGTGCCCCTCCTCTTGCCTCCAGATGAAGAGCTGGGGGGCAATAAGCCTCCCCCGTATGCTGGCCTTGTAACAACAGCTGTTCTTACAAACAGGAAAACAGGCACACCGTGGATTGTGGTTCAGGTCTTTGCTTTACCGTCCCCCACCATCCCATGTCATACAGACTTAGTGACACATATGGAAGCCTGGCTGTTTGTCAGTTCATTTTTTTTACATTATGCAAAGATAGGGCAACAATGGGATGTAGTGGTTTGGAATTCTGCCTCACAGCAACAAGGCCAGAGATTCTACTACTATGGCAATGCCCTGGAGCCTGTGTGGACTTTACACTTGGGTCATTTCAACAAATTTTCAGGACATCCCACGCACTTTGGTCTCAAAAAATTCAGATTTTTTTTTTACCTGTTGTTCTGTGTTTATTCAATAGGCACACTGTACATTTTTAGTTTGATCAGATGTGGCAACATAACCCAAAGTTACGATCCAAAATAAAAATGAAGTCGTCGCATAAAGAAAATGTGTTTTATATCCCAAGAAAGAGTAGCCTTTAGTATAAATTAGAACAGAGACCAGATTCTTTCTTGCATTCCCACATGCAGTTATGGGCCAATGGAAATAGTGAAAAAATATTTCACTGTCACCCAAGAACCAATGCATACTGTATATCTGACTAATCATTAGTGATTTGAACAGTCTATGTACATAGCTCAAAGCTGATAAAGTTACAGGGAGCTGAGTCATATATGCTGTTGTTTACTAAAGGTCTAAACATGTGCGAACCTGAAACCCCAAAAAATGTTTTTCCAATGAGGGGCTGGCATGTCACCCAGATAGAATGTACAAAAAGATCTGCTATACATCCTGAGAGAGTAGGTGGAGCTGTATTATTATACACAATTTCTGTTTCCTATGTGGTGGTGTTCCTGAGATATTGGAAGCTGAAAAAGCAAGAAATAAATAAATAAAGACGCACAAAAATCGACACATACCTCCCTCACTAAATTATTCATATCTCAAAAAGTATTAATCCGATCAAACTAAAAATGTACAGTGTACCCATTTAATAATCATCTCTCAATGCTTGTGTGATACTCCAGTTTCCTCCCAAAGTGAAGTGATGTGGGGTGGAGTATGTGTTTGGTGAATGGGCATAATAAATATGCCATAGATAGGAAAGAGGGTGAGAATGTTTTCTGTTTTTATCTGGTGCCATAATCATTCTGAAACTTAAGATATATTTTATTAGACACGGGAAGTTATTTCCAGGTCTATAAATGAGTCATAGGCAAGTAGGCGTGTCCTGATACGACATTGCTGCCCTGAGATTTGGCCTATACCAATACAAAATCAGCACAAATCCTACTTACTTTTATGACTTTTTTTTTCGTTTGATATTACTCAAGCAGAGAACAATAGTCGGCAACAGTAGGTATGAGGAACACCTGACCCGTTTCTCATTAATCAGTGGGTTGTTACATACATAACCTTAAACATGAGAATATTCTACAATTGAATAAAATAAAAAGAAAACAATTAGAAGACCAATAAAAAGTGCAAAAAGCCATTAATTTAACTTTAAACTGCTTCTCCCGATAATTTTTTATGAGATAAAATCAGTGTATGCCTCATAGATGAATGGATCGAACATCATTTACTCTAAAAAGTATAAAAAAAAGTTCAAAATTGCGACTTGAAAATTTATTATCTCCACCGTGAACACTGTTTGTTGACTTTTTTACGCATTGCATTGTGGGATGTGAAGTCCAATCAGAATGAAGTAGAAACACTTTTATGCACCCGTCTCTGCGACTTCACATCCCATAATGCAATGCACAAAAATTTAAATAAACAGAAAGTTCACGGTGGAGATGAAAACAAACATTTATAAGGTGATTTCAGCCTTTTTCTTCTCTTTTTTGGAGAAAATGATGTTTGATTCATTAATCTATGAGGCCTACAATATGATTTTATCTAATACAAATGATTGGGGGTAGCAGCTTTAACTTATACATAGCATATTCTACAATCGAATGGGGGGGAAAAAAATGAATCAAATAAATTGTCAGACCCTGAGAAATAACATTAATAACTTCAATACCAACAACTGACGGTATGTATCAGAAAATGTAGAGGCAGGCAGATATGATTTTAAACTTTTGATTTTGTTGTTGCTTCTATTCTCTTGGTTCCTACTACATATGTATGCATAGTGGAACAAATGTAAGCATCGGGATGTTCATTCAGAGTTTAGGGCGCTGAATGAGCTCCATTATCGAGGAGAACAAGGGGGAAAAAACCTCCTGCTGAGTATGCAGGCCCATTACCAAGGGCTTTAAACACACCACAGTAGAATGTATGTGGAAGGAATTAGATGGTGATAATTAGTGATACAACCCCCTATCCTCTTTCTCTGCGTTCACAATTAGCTCCTATGTAGTTGAATATTTTCACTGGGCATGGTCATTGTTTCATCTTCTCTGCAGCCACAGAGGAACACATCTATTATGCATGAATTGACAGGCAATCATAAAGATTACATTAATCTAAAAAATGTGAAATGGGAATACCATGTAGCCTCCTGTTAGTGTAATTCCATTGGAAATCTTGGCATGAAATTCCCATTCATTTGTAAGTGGGATGAAGCTGAGATAAGGGCTTATAGGTTGAGCTGCTGCATGGTTGTCCCACAGGCCAAATGCCTTCAAGGTTAACACACACATCAGTGTGTGGACAAATAACTGCCTCACACACTGTAGGTGCAGGGAAATCATGCAGTCTTAATAAAAGAGACAGTTTTATTTGCTTTACTGAAGATGATGCTTCACTTGAAATTGTACCAAATATAGAATGTTTCATTTATTTTTAGGATCCTTTTTGAGCAGTAAATTATTTTTGTCCAGGGAAAACTTAGATTTATCTTACACATACATATTTAAAACTTACATTAACATACTGTTGAAGGAATATAGGATTAATGTGCTTTTAGAATAAAGTGTACTACTTAACAATCACATGCTACGCATGAACTAGAGCATTTTCCTCCCTTTGAAGAACCTTTATTATCATGTGTTTTGGGAGGAATTTCCTTTTTGCCTGAGTGCCCTTTAAAACTGCTGTAGACTATATATATAAATATATTATTGTTTTTTTTTTTTTAAATAAAATAAAGACAAAGTGTAGGCCTCATAGGTCAATACATATTTGTATAGAATTTGTATTTGTAAATGTTTTATTTTATGAGTGCTACGAAATTATTTTTTGTTGTAATCAGCGCTTAAAAAAAGATGTAAAAGGCTGAAAATTTTGCTTGGAAGTTTGTTTTTATCTCCACTTTAAACACTCTCTTATTGACATTGTCGGAAAAGTTTCACGTATTGCATTGTGGTATGTGGAGTCCCATAGAAGTATTTTTTACTTCATTCTCATTGTGATTTATTGTGTTTTTTCCACCAGACAAGGTCAGTGATTCGTTTGACATAATTTTTGTTCCCGTTTGTTCCCAGTGTTCCCCGTGATATTACCTCACTTTCTGAGTTCTTACATTTTGTCTGGGTTCTGATCTTTCTGTGTAACCCCCAAACATTTTCAGTCTGTGAAAACACTAACATTTGTGCCTGGAAGTCACTTTTGCAAAGTTTTTTGCGTCAAATACTATAAATCACAGTAAGAATTAAGTAAAAACACTTCTATGCATCCATCTATGGGACTCCATATCCCACAATGCAATGCACACAACTTCTCTGACAATGTCACTAAGAGCATTTTTACAGTGGAAATAAAAAGAACAAACTTTTCAAGCAGCAGTTTCAACTGTTCACATTTTATTTGTTGAGCAAACGATCTTTGATTTTTTTGGTCTTTGAGGCTGACACATTGTCTTTATCTGATTTAAAAAAATATGAATCTATTGTCTCTAGCAGCTTCTAGTGTTAATAATAATAATAATGGCTCTGATTTATATAGCGCTTTCTTTGAGGAGACTCAAAGCGCGTTACAGAAACCATTATTCATTTACACCAGTCACTCACACAGTCATACCGGTGGTGGTAAGCTACAATGTAGCCACAGCTGCCCTAGGGCAGACTGACAGAGGTGTGGCTGCCATTTCACACCAACATTCATGCACAATTCATACTCATACAAGGCAGTAAAGTGCCTTGCCCAAGGACACAACAACAAAGACTCGGTTAGAGCGGGATTTGAACCCCCAACCCTGGACAACCCTGGTTACTGGACAACCCAATCTACCACTGAGCCATGGTCGCCCCATAACGTTCATTCACGTTCTTTCTTGACGTGTCTTTCAGGCCCGTAACTCCTACTCCAACGAGGTGGTGGCCATCAAAAAGATGTCCTATAATGGCAAGCAGACTACCGAAGTAAGAATGACTCTGATACCACAGGAACTTTCAACACACAGTCTAATGCCTGTTGGTTTGAGAAAATGCTTTTTAATAATGAAAAGAAGACCTTTATACTTTCTCTCCTGTAATGATCATAACTGGTATATATGATGACAAAATTAAGCTGATGGTAAATACTATACTGTACATTTAACCTTTAGGTAGGAACAACTTCTGTGATATATTCCTAAATGTACTTTAAATGCAAGATTCAGTTTTGGAATAATGCTAGCTGTTGCTTGTGCGTGTGTGTGTGTGTGTGTTTAACCATGTTTTTTTCATTTGCTGTGGCAGAAGTGGCAGGACATCATTAAGGAGGTGAAGTTTTTGGGACAGCTGCGGCACCCAAACACAATCGAGTACAAAGGCTGCTACTTGAAAGACAACACTGCCTGGGTTAGTGCATCCTTCCTCCTCCTCTTCCTCTTCTGCTCAAGATGAACTAAATGCATTTCTTTTCTTTTCCGTCCAGTCAGACTTGGACTCCATCACCTTTTCCAATTCCCTTCCTCCCTTTTTTTAGTGTATTTTATCTTCAACCTTGCGTTCAAAACTTCTGTTTACACTGATGACCCATATCATGATGAATACTAATAAAATCTGAGAAATTCGCAATTATTATCATTATTTTTTTTATGTCTGCGTCAAAGTAAAAAAAACCTCGAGTGTAGCAATTCAAGGGAGTTCAACTTGGAACAAATTGTGATTGCAAGACGTCTGGATCAGAGCATCTCCCAAGCGGCTGCTCCCAGTCTTCAGTGGTCAGTAATTATCAAAAGTGGTTCAGGGCAACATAATCTGTGACATAGTGAGAAGGTCACGTGCAGCTGGGCTTCAATGAAACATGTGGGAAGTGGAGTTTTGTCAAGTTAGCTCATAATGCGACTAACTTAAATTAATGGAGAAAGATTACATGAATTTATATAAAGCGGTCAAAATAGAGTCCATCCAGTTATCCAGTCTGTACATTAATGAAAGTTCTAAATATGATCACAAGAAAAAGTTTGATCATGACCATAACCAAAAAAATCGACACCAGGTTCCGCGAGAGACTCGGTCCTGTATGATTTAAATGTCTCTAAGCTCTGAAACACTTGATGTCTCACAATGCAAAGCTACCAAAGGAGATAATTGGGTTGCGGCTTTCTGGAACTAGAGTTGCCTCACCCTTAAAGGGCACATGACGCCATTTTTCATGTTGATGTGAAATGCAAGAACACATCTTAAATAGTGCATCTACAAAGTACTTTATATTATTTCTCTTCTTAATGTTAAACCTTGCATTTTACTGTTGCCAGTCTGCTCTTTGGAGAATGACCATATATGGGTTGTGACGTAACCAGGAGGATCCCCTGAGACTACCTACACCTTCACTGCAGTGCAGATCGCTCACATTGACAACACCTACGGCGTTATATAGCAGCATCATTATTATCGTTACATGAACTACTCCACATTGTGTAGCAGCTAACTGTAAGAAGACTTCTGCCAACATTTATTGATAATCCGTGGAATGATTTATCTGTGTCATTATTAGATTGGGCACAGAATTTGCCATAACACCCATCTACAACTGTTGTCACAGAAAGGTGTTGTGGTAAATTCAGTAACCCTGCAAAATAATGGTCCCTGTTTACCAGCAAGGTTTGGACGCCCCCAAAGTCTGTTCCAGTTACCATTTTTAATTTTCCATTTTTATTACGCCATTTTTTTTTTATCTGCTGCTGAAACATTGCAAATGTTCCCTTTATGGCACTAATAAAGGTTATCTTTATTATTATATGCGACTCATGAGCATGAAGGGTAACCTTTATTATGGGAATTCATCAGTGGCACTGGGCTAAAGGGGCAATTTTGATAATAAAAAAGATTGCAGACAAACCGAGCATCGTTTGGCAACTTTTATTAACAGATATCAGCATGATTATTTAAAATAGAATTAGATGGAGATAAAACACATATCCAAACTGGTGTCATGTGCCCTTTAACAAAACAACATTGATAATGTAGTCCTAATATTATGGTTATTTACTTTATTATGTGATTACAAACACTTTCAATACCATCAGAGCTGTACATTTACATGATTACTCATTAAACCGCATTCTTCTGTTTTACCTGAACAGTGACTTAACCTGGATTTTCACTGGATGGGTATCTGCACCGAAACGTCTCCGCTGCGTAACTTCAGCGCAATCTGCAGTCCAGCAATCCCCATCGGCTCTGGTTTTGTTGCGCATCTGTTGCAACAAGGACTCAGGAAATCCCGTTAATTAACGTGTAATCATGCGACATATATGTATGTGATACAAGCATGGATAAATGCAATATTTATATGTGAAATATTATTTTAAAAGTGCTCAGATCATGCCAACCATGGTATCAGCGGAAAGGTCTGAGACCCCCGAGTCCGAATATGTTTTCGGGTTGAGTCCGGATTGCGCCCGCTACAGCCTAAACGCACAATTTTCCGGCCGAAAAAAAGTGTTCATTTTTACAAACGTGAACAGGTTTTATTCTCCTGAATCCAAATATGTGCTTGGTTTTCAGATAGAGTCCAAAATGGGCCCGCTGGAGGTCTCGGAAGGTCAGCGTTTTCCTCTGCCGGGGTAATCTCGGTCAATAGATGGGATTACGATCTGCCTTGAACATGGAGTATTTTATTTTGAAAATAATCCGGATACTTTATTCTGTGGTTATGCACTACTTCCTGTCCTGCACTAGTTTATTTTTATTAAATATCTGCAGCACAGCTCCAGCGTCCAGCACAAACAGAAGTGCTGCGTATTTGCTGCAGAGGGCAGCAGCATGACTCAGCAGTTACGGTGCCGTACTAGTGCAGACTCGCACGCGGTGGACATTGACACATTGACTTTAATGGAAACCGTTGCCATTTCGCAGCAGTTACAGATCCAATGGAAATCCAGAGTTAGGATTACCTTTATTCTTAAATGATAACAAATGTGTTTTGGTCGTTTATTGTGTTTTTTTGTTTGTTTGTTTTGTTTTTTTCTTCCAGCTGGTGATGGAGTATTGCCTGGGCTCCGCATCAGATTTACTAGAAGGTAAGCAGCACATACAGTACAACTTTAGAACACCAGCCCATGCGGTTTTCTACCAGAGTTAATTTTTACAGCAAATTTTGATTTAGTTTTAGTCATAGTCTTTTGACTGAAATGCAACTTAGTTTTAGTAAAAATTTAGTCATCAGAACTATTTCAGTTATAATTTAGTTTTCCATCAACTAAGATTTTAGTCGACTAAATCTGTTACAGATACAGATGACTGAAAAAAATTGATAAACGCTTTATATTTCAAAGATTCAATTATCATTGATCAACCTGATATGTGATAATATTAATGTTTGTAAACACTCACAACACATATTTGATGTGATCAATGCGAACATATGATCACGAGTTCTGATTAGATTTCGTCCCATGTGATGAAATTATACTTTAGCTTTTATTAGTCTACAAAAATATCAATGTATTTTGATATAGTTTTCATTGACATGCATTTCTTTAATTAGACATTCTCATTATTTTAACTTCAAGGAACGTAGACGAATAAAACTATGATGAAGATTTTTGTCAATAGAATTGTCACTGGTTTCAAAGGATTTTGGTTTACATGCTTCACTCTTTTAAAACTTTTAAAGCCACAGATATCTGCAGCGCACAGGGAGCCATTAACAGTTTACTTGTTATTAAGCTTCTCATTCTACGCAGATCATTTTGTGCACACGTGATTTTGTTTGGCAGGACTTCAGACATTCAGAATATTTATTGTACCTCAGCAATGACCTGCTTCTTCTGGACTTTAGAGAGTAATCACTGACTGTTTTCCACTTTACTAATTTCTTCTTCTAGTTCACAAAAAACCACTTCAAGAGTTGGAAATTGCTGCCATTACCCATGGTGCCTTGCTAGGACTGGCTTATTTACATTCCCATAATATGATTCACAGGTGAGTTGGTTTCCTGCTTCATTTCAAATGGTGTAAGAGTGATTTTATTCAGTGTAGCCTAGTGATTGGCAGATAAGCTATTTACATAATGAGTAGGGGTGTAAGGATAGCCTCAACCAATGGTTCGAATCCCGATTTTAAAAAAAAAAAAAAAAAAAAAAAAACCTCAAATCAAAGATTGGGATGTAACAATGCACTTTACTCCTTTCAATTTGATTTTTTATTTTTTTTCTACTAAAAATACAGATTCTTCTCTTTATTTAAATTGTATTCAATATTTTTTTCAACTAATTTTCTTCTTATAACCTTCTTTGAACTCATAAACGAAAATATATTGCAGATATTTTTATTTATCACCATACAAAGTGGAAAAAAAACATACATTTTTTTGAAAGCATATAAAATAAAAATATAAGAAAAGTTTGCCTATGTTCGAAAAGGAGTAGGAAGAAGTATAAAAACGTATTTAATCCTACCCCCTAATCTCTATTATATATGTATACACACATGCATACACACGCACACACTTCATTTCCTATGTACAACGCTATATGATTGTCAATATGGTGATATAGTAACACGTTTACACATCAATGTACGCTAATAATAATGATAACTATACCTGGTTTTATAAATTAATATATCAGTGTCAACAGTATGTCAGATATTCATAGAAATAAAAACTTTAGAAATAGATACATGAGTATATATAAATATATATAATAACTCAGAGCCACCTAACCCCACCCTGAGTAGGAAATTAGCAGTAGCTATAAACTCATTGTATTGGAGCCATGTATAGTTGTATCGTCCATATTTAAATACAATTTTATACGAGTATGTCGATGATTAGAAAGCGTCGTGCATTGAATAAGCCACTTTACATTCCTTCCTATCGCTTCTTCCTGTGTGCTCACTTTCTTCATTTCCTTGTTAATCTCCAGAGATGTGAAAGCTGGTAACATCCTACTGACTGAGCTGGGTCAAGTCAAGCTGGCTGACTTTGGCTCAGCTTCCATTGCTTCACCTGCCAACTCCTTCGTAGGAACACCTTACTGGTTGGTATTCACTGGGGAAGGTATTTATTTTTAGCTCCCGGTCCGATCAGGACATCCTTAGTTTTTCCCATGGTCTAAATCAACTGCATCTATTAATGTTAGGCATGTCCCGATACAATACCAATATTGCAGCCTTGGGCATTGGTTGATACCAATATTGGTCCGATATGATGTTACCACAAATCATACATACTTTTATTACTTATTTACACAAAAACACATTTGTTTTAGAGTTTACAAAAAATCTGGAAAACCATGAATTTAGCTTACTTAAATTTAAGTTTGTGCTTTGTGAAGAATGCAATCATAATATTATTTATTCATATTCATATTGTTAGCACTGAGTGATGGAAATAATAAACAATTTTGTTAGTTTCATTGATTTAGTCAAACAAAATCCATTTAAATTGAAACACCGTTGCATCTCCTGTCAAATATTGTGATGAGATTAATTTAGATTAATCGAGATTAAATAATTACAAAGTCTCTCATTAATTAGGTTGTTTTTTTAATCGAGTCCCACTTCTAATTATTTTGTGGCGATCAATGTTAGTAAAAGCTTGAACAATTGATTGTTACCCAAACAGAGAACAATAGGTATAAATTTGAATTTTAAACATAAGAATATTCTACAATAAACTAAAATAGATCAATTATAAGACCCTCAAATTAACCTTAATAACAATAAAAACAATTTATATTATATTGAAGATTTTAGATGCAGGCTTATATATTCAGATACTCGTTTTTTTTGCTGATATCAGACCGATATCCGATATAAATATTGCATCAGGACCCCCTCATTATTATGTATTGTATTTTGAATTACTAGAATAATTAAATTCAGGTGTGTTGAATTAGCTAACCAAGGTTTTTCTATATCTGTTATTTTAGTTGACAGGGTTTTTTAGGAATCTGTAACAGGCCAATAAACAAGCACAACTGACTCACTGAATGGTTTAAATGATTTAAAACTAGTACGCTTAAAAAAAAAAAAAAGTAGGTCATTGTTAAGTGTATTAGCCAGCTAGCATAAGATACACTAACACAAATAAGCAGCACAACACTCACTAAGTTAAAGTGATGAGCCTGCCTATTGGTGTGAGTTAGGGTCTGGGTCAATTATAATTTTAATTGTGTAATTGATCATTAATTACAGTCATGATGTAATTGTAAATGCCACTGTTGTAACTGTAAATGAATTGTAATTGAGGTCAGATAATTGATTTTGTATTTGTAATTGTCATGGAAATTCTATAAAAACTGTCAATTACTATTCAATAAAACACAAAACTGGGGAACCATGTTACTGTTTTATGGTTTACACTTACGTAGTTAATAATCATTAAAATATGTTTCATATCCAGTTTTCCCACTACCTGTCACTTCTCTTCAAGATCATTTTACCATTTTTGACAGAAAAAAAGGCACAGACGCCCACACCTAAAATATTAATATCAATATTTTCATTGATTAGGAAGCCTAACAAGGTAACCAAGAGATGATAAACAAATTAGATAATAGATAATATTTTTCAGTGTATTTTACAGCTGATTTAAGCATGAGTCTAACTGACCTGTTATCATAGGAGATGCTAACAGAAAGCTAACACAAGAGGAAGGTTATGTTTTATGGGCTTAATTATTTCAGAACGTAATTGGAATTGAATTTCAGTGGAAAAATAATAATAATAATTGTAAATTTAATTGTAATTTTAATTGCTGGTCTAAATAATATATATGTCATATGCTGGAAGTAAAATGTAGTAAAAAGCATTTTAGAGCAATAGTGTAGTTTTGTGTAGCCCAGATAAATAACCAGCTTATCGGTCCCACTGAGACGCAAACAAAGCATCAGAAAGCATCGTCAGGAAGCTTCGCACTGACTCAAGTCTGCTTTGTGTCGTGGCGACGAGTTTGGATGTTTGATGTTGCATAATCCATCATAAAGTCCAAAAACACATGAATGGATGTGAAGTGGTTGCTTTCTCTACATGTTTTACTCTTTAACTGTGCACAGTGAACATGATACTTTATCATATATTAAACATTTAGCTCTGGGTTACATTAAAGCTGCTGTTGGATGCACTTTTCCATCTAACCCTCCAAAATGAACCTCCAGCTTTGCCTTTATTCACCAAATAATTCACTAAGACTCTCTGGTGAGTTGAAACCATCACATAAACGACTCACACACACAACATTCATTCACACATTCCTAAAACTGAGCCGCTATCACGGCGTAGCAGAGTGTGTAAGAGTGCTTTAGAAGCTTAGCAAGATTAAAACATCTTTTGTGGGTTCTCTGCAGTGCTTATTGATGTCTCCCCCTCCCCACTCTACCCCTGTCCCCAGGATGGCTCCAGAAGTGATCCTAGCCATGGATGAGGGTCAGTACGAGGGAAAGGTGGACATCTGGTCTCTCGGGATCACGTGTATTGAACTGGGTGAGTTTAGATGATCCATTTTGTCTTTTTTTGAAATAATATGTTACAGTTTAATTTATTCAGACAACTTTTTTCAGGAAATTTGATCTCCTACGAGTTCTTTCATAAGGAAAGCATCAAACCATCTACCATCCTCCAATTGGCTTGGCCAACCCCCGACCAAGTTCTTGGCCATGCCCAGAACTGGGCAAGGCCAACAAAGAACTCATAAAGACCCATGAAAGTGATCAGTAGATGCTTTGGTGCTTTCCTCATAAGAGAACTCGTATACATCAAAGCAATCACTAGGGACCTAATTTATCAACCATTAGTACGTTCAGATCCATCCGTACGATGTGCATTCTGCCAAATTCATTTAAGCTCCGGTATTTATCAATTCTGACGTAATTGTACGCTACGATCAGATCTAACGTCAGGTCTGACCTCGTGTACGCAAACCTGAGTGTGTGGATTTGTGCTGCAGCACAGCAAAATGACACTGAGCCTGAAAATAAAGTATCATTTAAGCATAATTAGACACACATTCAGAACTAATCAAAATTGATTATTAAAACAAGATAAAAGCAATTTTAAAAAGCCCGCAGAAAACCCACTTTTTTGGTTTTCTTTCAATAAACCCACTGATAAATGCTGCTACCGGGCCGAAACGCATAGGTTCACCCAGTGCACACAGACGAACCGGGATCACAGGAGCTCTGCTTCTGTGTGTTAGACTAACGTAGGAACGCTGTTGGATTTATACAAAGAAAGTGTGTGACGTTATTTCAACCTGTTTCTCCGAACAATGTGTAGGAGAATGACGTGATGAATCAGCCCAACCTGAGGAGCACGGGCTCGCGATCGCCAGCCTGACTCGTCTAAATGTAAAGAATTGTCTTGATCAAATAGAAGGGATTTATGCTTTTAGTCTGTGGATGAGCAACATTTCATTTAAACTATCATTTGCAGTTAGAATAGTTTATAATTTAATTCAAACCTCAGCCTGAGTCCGCTCCAACACGGAAACGTTGTTCACTTCCTCCGTTATTCTCTTCCACAGAGCATTTAAATTTCTTCACCTCAGCTGTGAGGACGATGATATTCATCTCAGAAATGTTTATTTCCTTGCCATTGTTTGTTTGACCTCAGTGGGCGGGGCCTCCGAACCACAAATATTTGTGGACGTAACGTGATGACGTAATGACGATCAAATTCAGCCACCAGATTTATCAACACCCGATCATTTGTACACTGGAATTGGTCAGATACACATTTTTCATGACTCCCACGTTGGTCCTGTTGTATGGCACAATGTGCACTCAGATTTGCACCCGTTTTCACGCAAGGTTGATAAATCAGGGCCTAGATGCCTCTGAGGGAGACTGACAGTTGGCAGTCGAAACATGTCAGGAGATGAAATTTCCTGAAAAAGAGTTGCCTGAATAAATGAAAGTGTGACATATGGGCAAGTTTAGATCTGCCCACTTTACAAAGTTCAACCTCAGAAAACAAAACAAAAACCCTTCATTTTCAAACTTTACATGGAAAAAAAGTGAACTGTAACACTTGGATTTTCCTATTCCAGCGGAGCGCAAACCACCCTTATTCAACATGAACGCCATGAGTGCCTTATATCACATTGCCCAGAACGACTCTCCCACATTGCAGTCCATTGAGTGGTGAGTTAAAGTTCCTATCTCATTTTAATTGTTAATAATTGAAGACGTTGCAAAACTCATCCCAATGCCTCAGTATTCACTTATCACCTGTGTTTAACAACGTCCACTCCGTTCCAGTCTTTGCTAATGTACAACAGGCCTGTGCTAATCTGGTGACCTGTGTTAGCATTAGCAGCCACACACCCCGTGCAATGTCACACTCTAACTCTCTTATGTAATTACCTGGGAAACCTCTACCAAAGTGAAACAAGCCAAATGTTTCTCTGCTCAGCTGTGTGCCAGTCCTTAAAGCAGGGGTTCTCAACTTTGTGGTCAGGACCCCATTTGCGGTCGCAAGGCACTGGCAGGGGATCGCCAGATGCCTTCAAGAAACTAGGAAAAAAATGTGAACAATCTGACTATTTTTCCTTGTTTTACCCTTTTCCTGCAACTACACCAAACTTGCCATATTTTAACCTATTTTCTTCACTTTTGCCATATTTTTGCTCCTTTTAAAGCATTTTTGCTACATTACTCCCATTCCTGCCACTTTTGCATCAAATTGCAATGCCTTTTTTGCACGTTTTTCCAACATTCAAGACATTTTCAGCACTCATAAACTCTTTCTATCACTTTTCTCACTTTATGTCACATATTTTGACCCATTATTGTTACTTTTAACCTTTTTTCACCATATTTCATGCTGATTTTTGCCAATTAAACCACATTCACAATTTGTCATGCCCATTATTTCCCAGTGTAAACTAATTCTTCCTACTTCTTAAATTATATTACCTTAACCCCTCCTCCCCCATTTTGGCCACTTTTAAGCCAATAAGACACTTTGAACCATTGTTTACACTTTTTAAAACTGTTGTTGCTTTTAACCAATGACTGTGGTTTTTAAAATCCCATTTCACCACCTTTTCCACCATTTTTGGTCATTTTTCAACCCATTTTATCTTTAAGATGACTATATACTAGGGCGCAAATAAACTTCCTGGATAGCAGTGGATATTATTCAGATCAATAAATAAATGTGGTTATCACAGATTAATATAACAATGGACCATCGTTTTGCTGACTTTATGGATGGACCCCAAAAATCTCCCCCCTTTATGCCTCCTTATAGATGGCCCTGTCTCCACACTGTTCTTCAATGTTCATGTCGTGTTCAACCACCTTCAGGTACAGTGGGGGGTCCCCGGTCTCTGGCACCTTTATTTTAGGGGTTGCGGGTTCAATATGTTGAGAACAACTGCCTAATAATATGTCAGGATCAAAACCAAACCAGGGAAACTTATTCCAACATTATCCCAGTTGGTAAAAGTTGTGTAATTCCCTTCCCTGCCCATGCTATGAGATATTTTCCTCCATATGCAGATGAGTTGCTTTAAATGGAATGCTGGAAAAACATGCTGCCTTTTGCATTATTTCAAGCTGCTTTCAGCCTAAGAGCACATGAACGTGGAGGGTAATAGATTCTCCTGGGATCGTCATTCCAGACATCAAAAAAGTTACGCAATTTAATTTTAGGTCAGAGAGATTTAAACAGCTCTCCGTCTTTTTAGGAACACCACATTTTTTAGAATATGTTAAAACCACTTCCTCAGTCAGATACTTCAATTTATATAATGGGAATAAATTAGACCAAACATGGGATTTAGAGTCATTTCTTAAAATGCCCTAATACTGTATATTTGACATGCAGCATTTATACCCATTTTTGGTTTATTATTGATTATAAAGTCATTTTTTTTGGGGGGGGGGTATGACAATATGGATATTTATCTAAACCCTTAGAGCAGGGGTTCTCATTCTGGGACCTAGAATTCAACCAACCAAATTTAGAATTAAAAAACTAGCTGTTGAAAACACATATCTAATGTTTTTTAAAGCATAATTCTACGTATTTTCCTGTGCAGCATGCATTGCACAGCATGTCTGTCAAAAGAAAAGTTTCTTTCAAAATAAAAGACAAGTCCAACATGAGAATAATTAAGTATTTATTTATTTTTGACCATTTTACTCATTTGAGTATAGTCTATTCTCTGCGGTGAATAATTAACATGTATATTAATAAACTTGATATTTATTTTAATAAACCAGGTTGTTTTCTTTTAAAAAGGCGGCAGTGGTTCAGTCCGTATGGAACCAGAGGGTACCAGAATTTGTTCTGGTAGCTGAAGAGTTGCCAGGGCACTCCTTGAGCACTTGAGCAAGGCACCGAACCCCAACCTGGCTCTCTTCATTGTTAAGGGACTTTGAGTACCCAGAAAAGCGCTATATAAAATTGATGTATAATAATAATAGAAATAATAATGAAAAAACGGATCGATAAGCAGGTATCAATAAAGCATCGGAATCTCTAAATCCTTGTCAATATACATCCTGAGTGTTGAGTGCCTTGCTCATGGGCCTGCAGTGAAGGTCCACAGTACATTTGAAGTTACAAATCTGCTTCTTTAACCATGAGGTCACCACAGCCCAGTAGGTGGTTCAGTTCTCATCCAAGAAGCTTCTTCATTTCCTAAACCAGCTAGTTAGTTAGTGAGCTGTTAAACTGTGGCACTGATTTAACTTGGTGAGCTCAGTTGACCCAGATAGATAATAGGATTATAGATAGTGGAAAGGTTATGGCTGAACCCCCTCTTCTGTTCATAGATCGCGCAACTTTAATTTCTAGATGTAACATTGTCAGTTGTTCATTTAGGTTTAACATAAAGAAAATTACAAGCTTTAAACCAATGCTTAAAATGAATCTACTGTTTCTGTTACTCACTGTAACATCAACATGTTCAATACATTTATCAGTTTGGTAGGAGCTCAAACCAAAAATTTCCATTGAATTTCACGATCTGCCCATGATCTATCATGTCATGTATTTCTGTCAATCCATCATCATGATGTTGGTATGTAAGTGACGCATTCAACACGCTGAGTCATGTAGACTCGTGTGTAAAACATGTCACAATTATCAGTTTTCTCCTTTGCTCAACTCCAGGTCTCAAACCATGAACCATGTTACTGCAGCACAAGGACATTTTTGACTACAAATAAACATTTGTAAAAGTTTTAGTTATTTTAATTAAGCCAGATTGGTTAAGAAACCTGATGAGTCAAAGATCATAGAATACTTTAATCATCAAATAGATAGCTTCTTACATAGACATTTGCAACTGGAGACTAATTTTGTGTGGCATCCAACGTAAACACACAAAATGACTCAAAAAATACTGATAATTACAGAAAATTACACGCAATGACAACAAAGATACAGAGAAGACAACTGAAATAATTGAAAAAAAAAATCAAAAACGAGAGAATAATGCACACAAAAATAATAGAAAAACACACAAAATGAGAACAGAAATACAAAAAATGACACTAAATTACACAAAAATGGCACAAAAAACCAAACAAAATAAGAAATAATGTACCAAACAGCAACAAAAGCACACAGATCCTTTGTTCTTTATTAATGCTGAGATTAGTCATTATTCAAAATGCTGATATGAATATTTATAATATGGCCCTTGATCACAATTTTGTCGCCCTAGTTTTGATAAAAGTTGCCCATCTTGTTCATGTTAATGCCTATCATTATGTCTTCCCAGCACCAAGAATGTGTCATAAATAGAATATTAATCATGCTGGGCAACATAGAAAGAATTTTTTATTTTTTATTGCATTTAAGCTTTTTTGCATCCATTCATCTTCTACATCCACTCAGTGTCGTGTTACACACAGAACAACTGACTCAAATGAAAAAACATATGTTTTCTGACTAGGTTACCATATTAGAATTAACATAAGTTCACAGAGAACTTGCACATTTCCCCACAGAACGAGTACAAACCCACATTTTTTTTCAATGTAACAAATTTACTTGCTATAAATTGAAATCCGGCAAGCAAACACCCACTCTGTTTCTGGGGTCATTACTTCCTTATTATGGGTGCAACTTCCTGTGTTGTATATCACAAATTAAGAAATAGTTTTTGTTCAGTTTGTTATACAGATTCTTTTACACACAGACACACCAACTTCTGCTTTTAGTCTTTCCCAAAAGGCCTGCAGAGCTTTACGCTCGTCAAAAACTAACAACTGTTGTAACAAGTTAAAACTTTATTTCTAAAGTGCTTTCATACAAAAAAAAGCTTATACAATATAAAATATCTTTAATTGTTTAAAAAATGAAACTCTAAGTCACCTGCTACTATTTCTTTCACATAGGAAGGTTTGCCTATAATAATTTCGACATTTGCACTTCCAGAAAGTAGTTAAATACAGAAGGAAACATTGGCTGTGTTAAAAATAGCATGTTAACGTACTACAAATACGACGTATGACGTCAAAATGAGTATGTAGTGCGTTCATTAGATAGTATGAAAAGATTGAGTACGTGAGAAATAGCCAGATGTATACTATATCGGGACATTTTTTAAGTATGCACAGTGGGCATACTAGTCATACTCAACTGCCCCATGATGCATTGCGAGCGAAGAACATACAGAACTATAACAGAAACACATAAAAACTACAAAAGAATATACAGAACTATAACAGAAACACATAAAAACTACAAAAGAACACACAGAACTGCTACAGAAACACATAAAAACTACAAAAGAACATACAGAACTATTACAGAAACACATAAAAACTACAAAATAACATACTGAACTACAACAGAAACACATACAAACTACAAAAGAACACACAGAGCTACAACAGAAACACATAAAAACTACAAAATAACATACAGAACTATAACAGAAACACATAAACTACAAAAGAACATACAGAACTATAACAGAAACACAAAAACTACAAAAGAACACACAGAACTACAACAGAAACACACAAAATCTACAAAAGAACACACAGAATTACAAAAGAAACACACAGAGAAACACACAGAACTACAACAGAAATGGAACAAACACGCAAAATGATTTTAAAAAGACAGAACAAAGAAATTGACAACAAAACTACGACAATAATTAGTTAATTGCAGAAGATCATTTAATGAAAAATTAAGTCACATCTTTCCATGAGAAGTTTTTACTTTTCATTAAAAACTTTCAGCTTTTGTTTTTCACATTATTAATTCACTTTTAGGCCATTTTTTCCCTACTACTTGGTCACTTTCTCACTTATAATGCTTTCAGAATTTTCAAAGGTGGTGATTTAACAGAGCCATTTACCCTCAGTGTGCTTCAGGTTTTTTTGCTGTTGTAAATTTGAAATGCATCTTGGGAAACTTGGAAGTATCCTTCAGTGGAAACGCTCATCATCTTAATCCTCCTAATCATACTAATAGTATATAGTAGACAGTATATACTCATTGAGTGTGTAGTATGTTAGTATGTGATTTGGAACACAGCTTGTGTGTGTAGCTGCACACATTTCCAACACTGGTGCTAAAAGGTGGGAGGATGGATGCTGGAGAAGGAGATTTAGTCCCAGTCTCAATTAGCAGTAATGGCAGATAATCCGTGAAATCCTGTCTTCTCTGATCCATACTATCATGAAGTAATCACTATGGAGGCAGGCGTGGGAGGAAGCACAATTTTCAGCACGGAAGCATCTAGAAAGTGAAGCTCTGCCATAGTATGTGAAACACAAACTCCAGCATTTTAAACTCCAATTCCTTTAATGACAGAGCGCTTGTTTCATTAACGCATCCACACTATTTCCTTAAGGCAGTGGTTCCCATCCTTTTTCATGTCCTGACCCCAATTTTAGATCACAAATTTCTAGTGGTGACCCCCAGATACTTTAAATTAGTTTTTTGGTCACGTTTGTTATACTGTGTTAATAATATAGAGCGTAGCCAGTCTCAGTGCACAAAGTGATGATATGCGACCTGCTCAGATATTTTTACAATGCATTTTACTTTAACTAGATTTATATTTGAGAAACTATTATAAAATCGTGTGTGGCGTTTTTATTTGTAAATAAATAATTATTATTATTTAACTCTTTGAATGTTCTTCCTTTTCCTGCACTGTATATATATTTTTGTGATATTATATATGGTTTTTTTTTTTTGTGTATATATAATTGTGAAAAACAGATTATTAAAAAAAACATTTGACCTTTTTTTTTTTTTTTTTTAAAGATTAAAAAATATAATTTTAATGTGTCATTTTTTTCAGGTGACCCCATGTTGTTTCCAGGCGACCCCACATTGGGTCACAAACCCAGGTTGAAAAAATAAAAAATGAAAAAATGTATATAAAAATTAAAAATATAATTTGAATGAGTCATTTTTTAATTGTAATATTACCAGACATTTCAGACGACCCCATGTTATTTCGAGGTGATCCCATGTGGGATCACGACCCTAAGGTTGAAAAACCCTGCTCAAAGGACACTATTTCAATTAGAAATTAAATACGAAATAAAAATATATATAATTCTATTGAGTCAATTTATTTTTTATTTTATTATTACTAGACACTACAGGTGACCCCATGTTATTTCCAAGCGACCCCACATGGGGTTACAACCTGCTCTAAAGATACTTCGGTAATTAAAAAATAAATACAAAATAAAAAAATAAAATATACATATATATATATATAATTTCAATGACTTGTTTTTTTTTACTTTATTATAACCAGACACTTCAGGCGACCCCATGTTATTTCCAAGTGACCCCACATGGGGTCACAACCCCAAGATTTAAAAATCTTTCTCTCAGGACAATTCACTAATTAAAAAATGTATACAAAATTTAAAAAAATAAATAAATATGTATATATATATATATATATATATATATATATATATATATATTGTTTTTTACTTTATTATTACTAGACACTTCAGGCGACCCCATATAGGGGTCATGACCCAAAGGTTGAAAAACTCTGCCTTAAGGTGTTTGACTGTATTGATTTTTGAAATTGATTCAACAGAACATGTTTACTGTCTGTATTTGTGATTCATTTTGTTACGATATACAATCTTCAATGTGCTGTGACGAGTATGTGGAACAACAGAGTTGTGGTATTTTTGGAGGAGCTCCAGTGGCCCGAGGCGTCGGCAACACGCCGCCAGATGAGATGAGTAAAGACATCCGCTCGGATGGTGCTCAGCAAGAAACACGTCGTAGTCAGATGTAGGACTAAAGCAAATAAAATAAAGGAAGTGGGGATGAGCGTGATATTGACCTTAGAATAATTGCTTTCAAGTACTGAGAAAGTGCACCTTATAGATATTTACTGTTATTCCATCATTCTAATCTAAACAGAGGGTGCCTAATGTGATATTATGGTGAGTGTATTTATAGATCAGATCCACAGCTCCACTGGCCCATATCTTTATTGCTCTACATATTTGCATAATCCATGTAGGGTTCATATTTGGTCTGCACTGGGAGATTATGGAGCAACGCTTTGGTTTTAAGTCACTGATATGATTCGATGAGATGAAACTCTTTATACTATACATCTATAGAGTACACTGTACAGTCTTTAACACCTGGTACACTAAATAATGGCTGTCAAAATGAGACATTATTAAGCTCCATCCCAGTGTCTTTCTCCTCTTTCTCCTCCTCTCCTGGCAGGTCGGACCCCTTCCGGAGCTTTGTCGACTACTGCCTACTGAAAATTCCTCAGGACAGACCATCATCAGGGGAGCTGCTACGAGTGAGTGGGTTTTCCTCCTTCATCTCACCAGCTGTAACCTCACTTCCGTTTGGATGAGTCACTTCCACCCACGGCTCCTTTAATACGCAAGCAAACATAGCGTGTCTTGTTCAAGCACACCAACCAAAGCCCCCCACTGAGAATAGCTGCTTCTTTACTTCTTTCTCCGTTTGACTTCAGGTGTTCCTCACTGACGTTCTATCCATTACATGCACGTGAATTTCCTAAACATAAATGGAGACACAAACTAATCTGACGTGAAAACTTTTTGTTTTGTTTTTTACTTTAAGCTTCTTTTAAGGTTTTTAGTTTTTTTGTTGCTTAGTTAAATAGGATGTAGTTTAATAATTCAAATGTTCTCTTCTAGTAAAATGAATCTGTATACAAACAAGAGACTGAATAGTTTGTTACATCTCAAAGTTAGCATCTTTATATTTTAAGTTTAGATTTTTGTCTTCTATTTTCAAGACTTTACAAAAATCTTCAGTCAAAACTTAACCGCCTGAAAGCATGTGTCAAACTCAAGGCCCATGGGCAAAATCTGGCCCTTTAGAGCAGTGGTTCTCAACCTTTTCAGCCCAGTGGTAGAAATGGAAGTAATGTAGCAAAAGGAGCCAAAAATATGGCAAGAAAATTTGATAAAAATAGGTTAGAATATGGCAAGTTTGGTGTAGTTGCAGAAAAAGGGTAAAAATAAGCATAAAATGGCTCAAATTGTTCAGAAAATATTCTTAGTTTCTTGAAGGCATCTGGCAACCCCCTCCCAGTGTTTCGAGACCCGATATGGGATCCCGACCCCAAGGTTTAGAACCACTGCTTTAGGGTGTCAAATTTGTCCGTCAGAAGAGAGTAAAAGTGACAGGAAAAACATGAATCACAAATTACCAACTTATCCAGTTGTAGATACAGTATGTCTGCCCCTCCAAATACACAAATTCAATGAAACTCTACAATATTTGCAGGTTTCACCGTTTTCCCACGTTTATATCACATGATGGCAGTCATTTTCATTCTCAAATTGTTGAAAGAACTCTAAATTCTTCCAAAATTTTTCCACAAAATTCCCCAAATCAGGGAAATTTAAGTGACGATCCTGCAGGGACTGATATACTCACATACTTTATAGTTTATATTTCATTTATACATGGAGGTTCAAACAAGGGCACACAAATGTTCCAACCCAAAATCTGTGGCCCAGTTCTGCTCAAACTGGTTCATATTTGTCCCCTTAAATGAAATGAGTGACACCCCTGCTCCAAAGAATACCCTTTGCACTAGGTTGAATTTGAAAACAAGTATATTTATTCATTTTGTTACTCGGGTGAACTTATTTATGCAACTAATTGCACAAAACACTTAAGTAATTGTATCATGAGAAGATATGGCAAAGGGTTATTTTCATTTTTAAATGTAAAGAGATTCTAACAACACAACGCACAGTGTTTTAATACTGGATCTAAGGCACTAAAGTAAAGCTGCAACTTTTTGTGAAATTTAAGAAGAAGAAAAAATAGATCAAATGAAGTTCATATTGTACTTTCTATCATTTTCTCCATTCCCTTAATTTGTGATCCAGACACAGTTTGTGGTAAATTACGTTTATCATTTGTTGAGTATTCTAGTAACTCTGCATACGTGTGACTAACAGGTATAATCTAATCATCCCTCGGAGGGTTTTGTGTTCGTGGTGATCACACTGAAAAGTGCACGTGCTCGAGCAGCAATTTTCACACTTCAGTCAGAAGGTGTGAGGTTAGACAGCGGTTAGGGTCTGCTATCCAGACTACGTACTATCAACCAGTGACAATGAAGGGTTTGACTGGAATTTAGTCCTCCCAGCACCCCTGACCCAAATCCAGACTGGAAATAAAAGATTTAAGAGGGATAAGTACTAACCACACTTTAGATCCATGTCAAAGGACTTATTTTACAAAAAGGGTGTCTGTGTGTGTGCGCAAGTATACGCTTGTGTGCGTGTGTTGTAGAGGGGGGTGGGGGGGGGGGGGGGGGTGTTGGTTTATGATTAATACCACACTTTCTCTTCTGAGAGACACAGACACACACACACACGGATGTGCATGCCAAGCTCTTTAAAGGGAAAATCAGGTCATAATCTGTGAGCTTTGATTTATCAGTGTTCAGGCCTCAGGTCCGAACCTCCATCAATGTCACAATAATAATAACAATTAATTATCAGCCTCTCAATGCAAAAATGCATTTAAAAAAATCAGAATATGGTTTAAAACCTGAAACAATGCATCAGGAAAATATGAAAAACAAAACATCTTGTTCAACTTTACAGTTATTCACTTGTTTCTGTTCTAATGTTAAACTAAGCCAGGCTTAAATTGGAATTTAAATTGTCTAAGTGGCAATAATAATGACAATTACATGGTAATTATAATAGAAAATTAAGTGAATTAAGATAATTGACTTCATAATTTTAATTGATATACAAACTTGATTATAATGGTAACTTAGAATTTAATGACATCTCATAATTAGGGATTATTCATTAGATTTTGCGGGAATTGTTACAGTTCTTTGGCTTACACATACTGTATGTACATAGTTAGCAGTTAGCAACTTTTCCCAAAACCTCTCAGTGAATGTTCACTTTCAGAAATTGTAATTTTTTTACAATTGAAATAATTGCAATTGCAATTCTAAAGAACTTCCAGCAAAAAAAAAAAAAAAAGAAAAAAAAGGTGACTTAATTGTAATGGGGAAAAAATTGCTGGTCACTGTAATTTTAATTGAATTGTAATTGAATATGGATACCTGAAAACATAATTGTAACTGAAAAATGTCATTGACCCCAACCCTGAGCTAAGCTAACCAGAGTTAACTGTAAATACACAATTGAACTGTAATTTATTCAGGATTAATGTTACATCTTTAAGTTTTTCATTTCAAAAAATCAGAGTATGACGAAAAGCAGAACTTGTCTCGATGTAGCCTAACTTGTTAGCCACCACGGCTAACCCCAAACAGGATTATGTAACGTTGATTTAATGTTCTGACATAGATTACAACAATCAAACCTTTAAAGATCTTTGAAGTGAACCAAGAACTAATCAGCCAATTTACAGTCGGAATTTTCTCATGGATATTTGCAAAGTGACACAATTCTCATCCTTTTCTCATTTTAATGGTTTTGTAATGGCACTATTGAGATCAGCGTCAAGGTTTTTTTCCTCCCTTCTGCATCATAAACATTGAAGAAAACACACTTTATTTACCTTTACTTTGTAGAGGACCAGCAGCAATAGGTGGGTCTTATTATTATCATTTACATGGAGAAGATCATGGATTTAGGTTTTATAGAGTTAATAAAAAAAACTCCCTTTTTTTTTTATTGTTTTTTTTTTTGTTTTTTTGCTACAGTTCAAAATACAACTTAACTAAAGGAGAAGAATAAAAAAAAAAATCAAAACAGAAAAAAGGATGACAATGCACCAAAAATCAGAAGAAGCAGAAAAAGGAAAAATAACAATAACATCATCAAAAAAGAAAGAATGAAACCAACAAATAACAACAGATGATTGATTATTCACAAAGTAAAACATTTGGAACAGAATTTTTAAATGACCTTTGGGAAAGTTTGAACAAGTGAGGAAGAAGATAATTCCTTGTCGTGAGACCTGTAGAGTATTATCCCCCGCCACAAAGTGTGGAGGGGGATATAGGTTTGAGCTCCGTCCATACATCAGAGTTGAAGGGGACAGCTTCTCTCAAAAACCATTTAAGATACGACAAGCATATTTGCTGTGTGGCTTCAGGTTGTCAATACCTTGATGGAGTTCGAAAATGAGAAGCGCGCAATTATTTTTTCCCGAGTTATTGCCCTTGTTCCGTTTTTTTTTTAGGTATCTTCAAAGGGGACAGCATTTCTCAGAAACCATTTAAGATACGATAACCAAATTCTGTGTGTGGCTTCAGGTTATCAATACCTTGATGGAGTTTGAAAATGAGAAGCGCGCATTTATTTTTTCCGGAGTTATTGCCCTTGTGCCGTTTTTTGGACTTTGTTCGAGGCATCTTCAAAGGGGACAGCTTTTCTAAGAAACCGTTTAAGATAGTTAGTAATTTTATATTCTAATGTGATAATATTTACTTATGTATACATTTAAGTTCTTTGATTTAGGAAAAGGTTGTGAGTTATAATGACAACCAATCTGGCGGGGGATGTTGATGACTGTCTTCTTGTTGAGTTATATTATTATTATCAAGTTCATTTTGTCTTCGTTTTTGAAATAAAATGTTAAGTTTTCATTTATTGAGACATTTTTATTTTAGAAAATGACATGTTTCGCCAGCTGTCAGTCTTCCCCAGAGGCATCTACTGATTGCTTTGATGTGTCCTAATGAGTTATATTAAATTGTTGTGAAGTGGTACATGATGATCTTTTAGATCAGTGGTTCTCAAACTTTTTTGGCTCAATGACCTCTTTTCTCTTCTTTCTAAATCCACGTACCCCTTTTTCTGAGTACATTTTGCTCGAAATACTGTGAAAAAAGAACATAATGATGAAATAAATAAGTGAAACACACATTTTAAAAATCTCATTTTGTAAAATAAGTGTTTAGTGCCCCCTGAATAGATTTATTTCCATAGCTTGTATCAATTCCGGTCATCTCCCGCCTGGTGTGGGACCAGTAGATGCTTTGATGCTTTCCGTATGAAAGAACTCGTAGGGACACATCAAAGTAATCACTAGATACCTCTGAGGAAGACTGACAGTTGGCAGTCGAAACATGTCAGGAGATCAAATTTCCTGAAAAAAAAGTTGAAACCCAGCTTTTTAATGCTTTCATTTGGTATTTTTCCACTTTCTCAAGTACCCCCCCAGTGCCATCATGTACCCCAAGGGGTACACATACGCCCATTTGAGAAACACTGTTTTAGATGATAAAATAAAACTATTTAATTTTCCTTTACATAATCATGTAAGTTCACTTCTTGTGCAGACCTAGCACTTCACTGCTAAATGCAAACACAACAAAACAATGTAAAAACACACTTTTAAACATGCATCGAGCAACTAATGGTGCAACTGAAACCTTATACGACACAACCTCACCTTAAGTAATCTGTGTCGTGCAATGTAAGCAAAGGGTTTGCACAAGATGTTGATGATGTCACTTCCTCTCAACGCTGACCTGGTAAAGGTAACAAATCCTCCAGTTCACTTCAGAGACACATTGGTTGGTTGGAGGTTACATTCATTCAGAGTCCGTCAGAAAAACGGGACAAATCACACTTGTCTCTATTTTGGGAGTGTGATGTCATTCCCTGGTGTCCACACTAACCCATTACTCCAGCGTCTGTCACGTGCAGGGGAAGGTGTGCGGAGTAAGATGATGATTAAAAATAGGCCTGATCACACACACATACTGTATATATTCCAGTCCAGTACTCAGAGCTTTCCTACATTTCTGCCATTTACGCCCTTAATATTTCATGAATGAGTGTGGTTTGCAGTGGGTGGTAATACTGAAAAGAAAAATCCATGTCGCTATTATTAGCGCATGTTTTTTTTTTTTTCTTTGTTCCTTGCTTGATGCATGAAATGACTAATTAAAAGTAGCTATTTACTCACAGTCCAACTCCAGCTCATCATCCTCACCCCCTCAGCCTGAACCACCAGGTTGCATAACGCACATTAAACAAATCCCAACACCCCCAACCTCTCATCGAATAAAAATTAATCACTGACCTGGAGCTGAGGGAAAGAACTCTGATGATGTTTTGATTTGTGGCCTCAGTCAGTTTCACAAACTAAAATAGCTGCAGAAACTCAAATTTTCCAGTACCAGTGTGATGAAAGTGAAATTTAGATTTGCAGAGATTTTGCTTTTTAGTGTAAGTGACTGATGGGAAATTGGAGAATATGGCATTGATGTTTAATAATAGATTATAAGTCATTGTCAAACCTTATTTATGCCTTATTTTTTATTTATTGCAGTCATTTTCTAAAACCTTTAATCTAATATTTGGTATTTCTAAGAGTTTTTGGTTTTATTTGGTGTTTTTAATTGTCAGTGACTTGGTGCTTGAGGAAAAAAAGCATTTTTAGCTTCAAATTTATCATAAAAGGAATTTAATACAATGAGTTCATCAAGAGTACTGGACTCCCAACATGGACTAAACAACCTACCAGTGCCCTCTAGTGGTAGACAAGCATTTAAACCACTTACTATGACATAAAAACCCAAATAAAAATGACAGTTTGTTTATTAAAGTAGGAAAAATAACTTATATTTACAATTTTATTATTTAAACTTAATATTGTCACTAAAGCCTTTGTACTCATTGTTTCTTTATTAATCTTAGTTCTAAATGTTCTTCAATTTTTCGACAAAAGCAATTTTGCTTCTATAAAAAGTTGTGAAAGAACCAAACTACAGTCAAATAATCCACATGGCATTTAGATTGTGTTTTATATGGGGCGTTGATTGTAACGTTGAGCATGCTAAAATAAACGGCAACTTTTTTGCAACATTTGGCAACAAACCACGTTTAAAAAAGCGTTACTTTTGACCAGATTTACTGCAATATTTGTGAATTTTGTGATATTTTTCTCTCGTAACAATATAATCTAATGAAAAACTCTAAATCTAAATGTGACGGGTAAAACTTAATATTTAGCTAATATCCAAATTCACCAGAATTAGCTTTTATTTTGGTACTTCCGTTTTATTTTGCATATTCGCTAAATTAGATAAAATGAAATTGTATTCAAATGTTTCATTTTGTGTAAATAATGACTTTCAATTAATCGACTGTCTTCTTCTTTGTGTTCTTCCAGCATGATTTTGTGCGTCGGGAACGCTCGCCGCGCATCCTCATCGACCTCATCCAGAGGACGAAGGATGCAGTGCGAGAACTGGACAATTTGCAGTATCGCAAGATGAAAAAGATCCTTTACCAGGAGAAGCACAATGGACCAATGGGAGAGAGCCAAGAGGAGGAGGAGGTGGGTCACTGAGCTTTACTAAGTTACTTAAATATAGGACCAGCATGCTTTTTTAATTTTTGAAATGTAATCATTATCTCTGATTAGTAACATCGTTGTGTGAATGCTGCTATGAAAAGCGTGTTTATATGACATCACTATTGGGTGTGAACCGATACAAGATATTCACTTCTGATAAAATATCGTCATTACAGCTTTGAATGTTGGCCGGTACCGATTCGATACAAAATCGGCACGGATCATATTTTACATACTTTTATCAGTTATGTTCTCATGTGGAACGTTATCAAGTAATGTTAGTCAAAAAGAGAACAACAGTCAGCAACAGTAGGTATGAGAAAAACTCACCCATTTATTATCAACCAATGGGCTGCATACATTTTAAACAATTGATTAAAATAAATATAAATTAAAATCGAAGGCCCTAAAAAAGAAATTATAAATCTAATAACAGGTAAATCATCTTTCTAAAGTTCAAAATAACCACGAGGTTAACCTTGATCAATATTCTACAATTGAATAAAATATATTTAAAAAATAATTAGAAGACCCTGAAAAATAACATTAATAAATCCAATAAAAACCTTGTATGTTAGATGCAGGCTGATACAACCTGATGCTTGTTTTTTTGCTGATATCTGATATTAACATCTGATCATTGCATGAGGCAAGGCCTTAATATTTTTCCAAACAGTATGGAAATGCATAACTTATGGCAAGAGTTTTATAATTAATACACAAAACAAGTTAATACATCTAAAATGATGCACATTGCATTATTTTGAAAAACAGAAGTGCATTAAATAAATTGCTTGAAAAAATAAATATAGATATATATATATATATCAGTTTTTTTCAGTTTTTTGTTTTTCTTTCTTGTCCCTGCTGGAAATAAATTAAATGAAATCATTAGCGAACGTCAAATTTCATACATTAACTTTTAAAAAACGTTAAAAGATAAGTGACTTTTCTTTGTTTTTGTCTAATTTTTGTAGCTTCAGAGGTGATAGGTTTGATTTCTGACTAAAGAAGACACTGCCATGCTATAAATTGCCCAAAGTGCTCTGTTAACAAATACTTTTTTTTTTTTTTAATCTCACAAAAAAACGACATAGAGCTCTGTAGAAGGAACTCTGCTGTTGTTCAGCTGAGTCTAAAATGTTCTTTAGCTAAACTGACCAAAGGTGAAGTAAATTAAGCACGAGTTGAATCATCCTACACCACATGATGCACTGACAGCATCACCTCAACATGACACCACTAAAGGCTTTCCTGAGATAACCTGAAGCTTCAAATGTGGTTTTCAGGATGGAAAATCATCCTTTTTTTTATTGCATTAACTCCTCAAGTTGTCTGGAATCTGTCACACAGCATACTCGACATATAACTTTGTAACATGTAACCCAACGCTAGAGATTTCCACTGTTGCTGTTGAGTTGTTGACCTCTGTAATCTGTCCCATCAGGACAGCGAGGCGGCCAGCTGCAAGATGAACAGCCTGGGCAGCAACCACTCCATCCCCAGCACGTCGGTCAGCACGGGCAGCCAGAGCAGCAGCGTCAACAGCATGCAGGAGGTGCTGGACGACAGCTGCTCAGACATGACCATGATGCACCCACTGGACTACGGCAGCACCCTTGACTCCTCCCCTCACACCAAAAAGGTAAACACCAAGCATTGGGTAGATACTACGACTTATTCAAATCCCAGAAAACACCAAGTTCACACAACACACACAGTAAATACACAAACCTTTTGAAATAAAAAACTCAAAGTAATTATTTTACTTTGATGAATCGGATTTCTATGAATAAATATTTCCCTTTTTTTTTTTTTTTTTTTAAATCATAAACAGACATCTGAACGGAATACTGTAAATTCGGGGTTTTGTCGTATTTGATTTTAAGACTAGGGTTGCAAAAGGGGGAGGAATATTTCTGGGACTTTAGCTCTGGAATTTTTAGAAATATTCAGAAATGTAAACTTTTCTTTTCTTTTCTTTTTTAATTATTTATGAAAGGTTCAAGGGTATTTTACACATTAACAGTCTTGTTTACACACATTAGAAAAGAACCACAGTAAAATGAGATATCACTGACATGACTGACTTAAAACACTTTTCTCTCAATATACCCCTTTCCCTTGTTTTTTAGTTTGTTTTTTCATTTTTGGGTCTTTTACTTTAATGACTATTTACAACCATAGCGAAGGAGTGTGTACACATGTTATATACAAATAAGTACAGGGACAATTCAGCAACAAATCATTTTCCAATTTATATCCAAAATATTTTATGTCCAATTTGACCACAGCTGGGTAAACCTTTCTATAATCAGAGGGAGAATGTGATTTTTTTCATAATATTAATGTCATTAACCATGTTCTCCCACTCTTCAATTGTAGGGGAGTCAGGATGAAATGTAAACATTTCATGGGAAATATTTTTTCGAAATAACAGAAAAATGGGGGTAATTTTTAAATTACTGATGCTGATATTTGAGATAAAATGTAATACAATATATTTATAGTAGTTTATTTATATAATATATCATTCATAATCGTTGATTCCCGTGGACAGTTTCCAACTTTGAAATTTTCAGGAATTTTGTAGCCATAGATGAATAGTTATGTTTTTTTTTTTTTTTTTTTTTAAATGTGTCATTTTGAATGGATGCTAATATTTTTGTTTGGATTTGATACAGTTATTTGAAATTACTCCCAATTTTAGGCTAATTCCCATGAAACGTTTATATTTTTTAATTTTCCCTCTTAATTCCTGTAGAAATTTACAAGTAAAGTTCCGCCCCTTTGCACCTAGTGCACTGTTCCCTTTGGTACTGGTGGTGCTTTTCCAGTCTAAGGTAGTTCTAATAGCTCTCTTGCTTCCTTTGTATTAAGTTAAAGCCTCTGGTTTGTGTTTTAAAGAGGTTTTTAAAGGTGCTCGGTTTGATTTACAAGTCCTGATGTTTGTAAAGCCTACTAAAAATGAGTGGTAGCTAAGCTCATACGAACCCAAGCAGCAACGTCTTTGAAAAGGAATCGCTGCTCCATGCAAACCCTCTCATCGTTTTCCTCTGCGCTGAAACTGCTCCACCTCTGGAAACCATGGAAACCATTGACACACTGTTTACAGTTTGCTGCGTATTCATCACTAACGCTGAGAACAAAGGATATAAACACATGTCAGCAAACACACATTACACGCAGGTTAACGTTACTGCTCACATCTACAGAGATTTTAAGATGAAGGAGAGAAGCTTCCAGTGCTTTGTGTCTTTCCTCATTGCCCTGTGTGTGTTTTTTAGTCTGTCACTTTGTGAACTGACAGTCAGTGCATTGTTTGAAATCTGCCTTGTGAACTGAGAACAATGGACTGTGACATGCACTGTTTTACACATGCTGATGAGTTTCCTTCCACACACTGATTGACACTTCTGTCCGTTTTCAAGCAGGGAACAGACTGAGCTCTAGTGTTTCATTATGTTTGACAGTTGACACTGTTAGAGAAAGTGTTTCAGATTTCTTTTGAAATGTAAAAAGTCAAAGTCAAGTCAAAGTAGGGATGTGATGTAAAGTATGTGAATTTGGTCACAGTTAAGGGAAGTTAAAAGTCTGTGGAAGTGTCTCCAACGTCCTGAAATTGTGTGTCACGTAGGACCATCTGTACAACTGGGACGATGGGATCCACAGGGACCACCGGCCGGAGCTGAGACCAGTCTCCTCTGATAAAAGCAGCCAGTCCTACCAACACCAGGGCCGCTTTGCCACCATTAAGTCTGCTTCTCTGGTAAGAATCCAAAGAATCCCAAAGATCCTAAAACTGTGAAGTGTTTTTTTTTTTTTTGTGCTGAATAATTATGGAGTGTGATTAAAAGTTTGGTTAAGTCCTTTTTTAAAACAGGTAATAATGCTAATTTGCATTGTTTTGATGTTTAAACCTGCTTAATAATCTACCCAGGTAAGAGCTATGCATTGTTGGACGGTCACATGATTATGAAAGTCCAATCTGTCAGAGATCAATGATTAAAGCTGCTGGAGACAAAAAAAAAAGATCAGCTAAAAAAAAAGTCATATGGCACACTCCGAACTATACACTACAAACTCAATGACTGTATACTGTTAACTATATATACTGTAAGTATGATTAGGATGATGAGCGTTCCCACTGAAGTATACTTCCAAGTTTCCCAAGATGCATTTCAAACCTACAATGAAAAAAACCTGAGACTAAATATCGACGTTGATTCTCCACCTTTGAAAGTTCTGAAAACATTTTAAGCAAGAAAGTGACCAAGTAGAATTTCAACATGTGGTCATTTGGTCCATAAAACTCACGGAAACACATTTCATGTCGACATTTCGACCCTCCATTGTGCTACTGACAAAACTTCGGGTTAACTTCAAAACAAGAGTCCTATTTACATAAGTGTTAAAAACTAATGGAAGACAAGAAGAGAGATGCTTTTATTTTGAAAAGGTGATGTTTTATTTTTAGCTTGAACCTGGCCCCAGGACAGTTTTACGTTCCGCTCGTAATGCATCATGGGGCGGTTGAGCATGACTAGTGTGCCCACCGTGCATACAAAAGGCCTGATATATACATGCGGGTATTTCTTGCATACTCAAACAATTCATACTATCTAATGTGAACACACTACATGCTCATTTCGACGTCACGCTTAGTATGTGCAGTACGTTAGTATGAGTAGTACTTTAGTATGCAAACACACCGCAGCCATAGTGTAGGCCTCATACATCAATAAATCAAAGATTCTTTGTGTGAAAAAAAAGATGGAAATTGCTCAAAAATGTTGTTTCATCTCTATTTCAAACACACTCTTTTTGACATTTTCAGAAAGGTTTCACACATTGCAGTGTGGGACTTGGGGTCCTGTAGACTGATGCGTCAAAGTGTTTTTACATCCTTCTTGACACCACTTTTGTTGTAGTTTGTTCCCAGTATTCCCCGTGATATCACCTCACATCACCAGACATTCAATTTTGTCCAAATTCAGATATTTTCATGTTAACTCCAAAATAAAAATCTACCATTGTTTTGCTGCATCTTTCAATCCATGAAAAATGTGTTGGGAAGTGACTTTGGCAGAGTTTTTGGAGGCAAACACAAGAAATCACGATAAAATTGAAGTAAAAACACTTCTATGCATCCGTCTACGGGGACTCCACATCCCACAATGCATTGTGTGAAACTTATCAGACAATGTCAATAAGAGAGTGTTTACAGAGGAGATCAAAACAAACTTTCGAGTGGTAATTTTGACCTTTCACATCTTTTCTTTGAGCAAATTATCTTCAATTTATGTATCTATGTGGCCTACACTTTGTCTTTATTGATTAAAAAAAAGTGGATTATTATTATTATTACTAATAACATGATGTAATTTTCATGATAAATGCTGCCATCTCGAGGTAAACCAGTGAGACTGGTTGATGTTTTTATTATTTTAGTTCTTTCTGCTGCTGCATCCAATGATTAAATGACAGAAGGTAAGGGATAAAAGTATAAAACCTGACGTACAGAAGTTACTCGCGCCCCCAAAGCATCTCCACGAGATGAACATCCAACACTTTGTTTGATGCTCCGCTCTTTTGTTTTCCCCCTCACTCGTCCATCTGCCCGTCTACTTCTCGGATGATGTCATGTATAATGCCACAGAAATGCGACACATTTCTGTGGCTTAACATCAACACAGTCCCACTACTTTCACCTTTTATTTTTCCTTCCTTTTCGCACGTTTACTCTTACAATCCTCTTCATTCCTTCCTCCTCTCCTGCAGTTGATAATTCATCATTCTTTGATGTGCCTTTGTAGTCTGCCTTTCTTTCTTGATTTCAATACGTCTCTTTTCTTTCCCTCTCTCCCTCTGTCTGTTGTCATGGAAACCGCCTCTAGTAACTAGAAAGTGTGCCCGTGTGTGTGTGCATGTGCGCGTGCTTACCCACCCATGACCCTTCGGTTTTAAATGTCCAGTCTGCTGCCATCTCCTAAACCAAACATCACAAATTTACAGATAAGAAGACGTCTCCGTGTTGTCCTTGACCAGCAGCTGAACTGTGTGTGTGTGTGTGTGTGTGTGTGTGTGTGTGTGTGTGTGTGTGTGTGTGTGTGTGTGTGTGTGTGTGTGTGTGTGTGTGTGTGTGTGTGTGTGTGTGTGTGTGTGTGTGTGTGTGTGTGTGTGTGTGTGTGTGTGTGTGTGTGTGTGTGTGTGTGTGTGTGTGTGTGTGTGCTAGAAGTTTGTTTTTTTTTCTCGTGTTGCATCACATGACTAACAGTTACACAGGTGATGCACATGTGTTTGCATCCAGCTGGAAGTAAAGCATGAGCAAGGTGCACTGTTTATGTTTTAAAGCTAAAAATAAAAATACAAAAACAGTTTGTATCACAACACCACCATTACCATCACATTTTATCTTAGCGCTCATCAACCTGATTTTCAATTATGGTTACATAATTTCAGATTCCTCTAATGATTGACATTTGTACACAAGAAAAAACTATTTTTTTAGATAAAGAAGTAGGGCCTCCAATTTTTCAGTTTCAAAATTTCCCAAAATCCGTTTCAAGGTGTACACACGTACTCATGTTAAACTTTTTTTTTTTTTTTACAATTACAACTTTTCTCTTTAATTTCTTTGTTGTTAAACTTCCCAAAATCGTACCAAACATGCTAAATAGCTACTGTTATTATTTTACATTTTATCTGCTTCACGTGATTTTCAAAAGCAGGTTGGCAGGACGTTTAACAAGAAAAATCCCATAGAAATGTGTCATATAGTCCCAAAACATTACTTGTGAAACCTTTAATTACCACCAACCAATGAATCACCCTCACGTTTTACACGGAATTCTGCACAGCCGTGCTATTGTAGATGCTTCTGCCGTAACCGGTCACAAGGTAAAATGATCACCAGTTCAGCTAATACACCATCAGCAAAGCCTGCCTTTGTACCAACTGAACTGCTTGTTGATTAAAATCACTTCAGATGAAGCTCTAAATGTATTTTCAATCACAGAATAATATGATTATTTTTTGATCCTTTACTCCAGTGGTCTCCAACCTGCGGCTCTGGTGCCTCCTGTGGCTCTTTGACTCTTTTGCAATGGCTCCCTAAAGCTTTAAAAAAAATATTAAAATAAAGAGTTGTTATTTTCTTACAGAGGCTATTAATGATTAATGACAAATAAAATCATGATTTTACAATTTGTCAACCTAAAAATAAATGACTCAGCACCTTCCTACTTCACCTCCTGCAACATCTACAGACCATCAACTTTCCTGCATCTTTGGCTAACCTTAAGTTTTAAATCCCTGGTAAGATAATTAAATCAACAAAAACCCCATTCTGGAAGATAATAGAGAGTTGAATATTGTGGAGACATAATAATGTAACCGTCAATGTGCCGGTTAAATATGTATGCTTTATGTGTGGCAAGAAATGAGCAATTAGCATGTGTTGACCAACATGATCATATGTTATCAAATTCAAGTTACTTTTTGTAGCCTTTCAAATCCATTAACTAAAAAAAAAAAATCTTTATATAACATTGTGTTCATGTAAACTGAGATGCATAAGAATTTGAAGACACAAGATACTTTGTTGTTATTTATTGATTTAAATTTTAAGTTTATTTACGTTGCCATTTACATGATCAATTTAAATCAAATCAAATTAGGTCAAACATTATTCTATATAATTTTAGCTGTATAGAATTTAATACATTGTATTGTCTTCATTGAGAAGGTATTTTTTCGGCTCCAGAAGGACTTTAATCCAGGTGAGATGAGGCAAAAATGGCTCCTTGCAGACTCCTGAGATTATGGGAGGAATTGGTCATATTTGTCTGTTTTTCACACTTTCAAGACATCAAATAACCCGTTTTCCGGTGAAAAATAATGAGTAAATGTGTGAGATGGTCCCAAAACATACATATGAGGCCTTTCCGTGTTAATATAGGGCCCGATTTTAAATGAAATGAGAAAAAAACTGGGGTCAAATTGCTTTTTCTGTCAGAATGTAAATTCTATTTTTTTTTACGTTTGTTTTCCATGATCATGGAAAATCGGAGGACCTAAAGAAGTGAAGTTAATATGATAGCATGGAATTACATAAGCAAAATCATAGCGACCCTATTGTTCTCCAGAAACCAATGCAGCTGAGTGAGAAAACAATAATGTTGATAATGTTGTCGCAGATGTAGTAAAAGCTAAAATAGGTTTTCCGCAACATGGAAGGCATCCTAGTTTAGCCTAAAGAAAGATCCAATCTATACGTTAAAGGAAAACTGTCTCACCACCGGCACTTCATCCCTTTCTTCTAAGGAAACGTCTTAAAACTCTACCTAACTCGGAGTCTAATGGAACAGTATTTTGCTGATTTCTTTATTAAAGTCGTAGTAAAGCTCTTCATCCTGTTAAAGTAACACACACTCGACTGCTTGGAGGGAACAACATGGTGTAAACCACAGCGTCTCGGTGGTGCGATCGCACCAGTCCTGCCCACAGGCACTGAAAGAGGATGACATCATCTTTTTCTTCCAACATGCGTCGACTCACAGAGACCAGAACCAGCAGGTAGACAAAGGATTGGAGGGAGGGGGGGAGGACAGAAATCTGCGAATAAAAATAAGATTAAATAATTCAAATATGGGAAAATAATTTAAAGACTCGCTTACAATCGAAAAGTTGTTGATTGCTGATTTTTAAAATGTGTTTTATTTTATTTTTAGTGATGGAGAGTGACGTGCAGGTGCACAAAAGGTAAAAGATGTTGTGGAGGACACGGATTATAGAAAAATCCTTTCCAACAGATCCTTGTGCTCACTTTAAATCAGATTTGAGTAACAGGCACAGACAGATAAATACTAAAAAAAGAAGAGGGAAATAGAGTGAGAGACGTAGCATGCTTTGCTGAAGAGGTGATACGATGGATAAAGAAACCATCTGAAGCTTTACATGCAAAGTGAGGAGATGAGCAAAGGAGAAACAGAGGTGGTGACAGAGAGGGAGGGTTTGGGGTTATTATAGGTTAAATTAATTCGGACCCCGAACTGGGGTTTGGAGATGCTTTTTGCTCTCTGAGTTAAGGACAAATGACTTCCTTTAAGGTAAAACATGTCTTATAAAGTCAGGATAATCTCAAGTTTGACAGTATGTTGCATTTGAGCAACACAGAAAGGTCTTTAGTGCAGAGGAGACAAACTGCTTTTGTTCTGTGAGACCATAACATCAGGACTGAAAGGTCTGTTTTAGTTGATAGCCCATGTAAAGAACATTTCATCATATAAAAAAAACAAGATAACTCAGAAAGTGCAAACCTCCACATAGTGCCAAATATCCTCTTGGCCAGATATTGGCGTTGGCAAATTTCTACCTCCTTTAATAACGATACAGTAGGTCCAAATGTATGGGTAACCCTGTTTCCTTATGGAAAAATGTGATAAAATGTGCAATTTGGATCTGACCATAATGAAATCACCGACCCAACATGACTGAGTCAGAATTCACAAAGTCAATTACGAAACGAGATATGCATTTTTTAAATTTTGCCAATGATTATAATACTTTTTTTTCTTTTTTTTTTCCATTTTTCAAACTGATCCAGAATCAGTATATTGATCCAGATCGCCTCCAAATTTCTTTAAGTACTTTTGACGCAATTGTAGGAGCAACAAACGCTGGTGGAAAATATGGATGCATATTTCGCACATATTAAAGACAAACAAAAGCTAAGGAATTGTTATTTTAAGTACTTATTAGCCCTTGTGTTATTCTAACCTTGTGGATTCATTAGAAACCAAAAAATAATTAACATTTAATTGGGAAAAAAGATATAAGCAAATGAAAGAAACAGTTTATACTCTATTAAATGCATAAAGTATTTAAAGATAATAATGGCTTGTTGGAAGCAAGGCAGGATACGTGCTAAATAGTTGAGATGAACGATCCTAGACCAACACAGATTTTCAGAAAGCTACAATCTTATCTGTGCATATCGATAAGCTCCTGTAAAAAGAACCTTGTTGTTCAAAATGAAAGACTGAATGAACATCAGTTGCAGAACAAATGAATGAAATGCTGGCAAAAGCCACAATAAATCTTCAGTTTGCTTTTGAGCGACGGTCACGATCCCAGCTGCCACGGAGAGGGCCGCGACTCTAAGACGGGTACGTTGTGTTGAGCATAAAAAGTGGCTTCTAGCTATAACCCCATCCCTCCCCAGATGCTGCCTTATGAACTGTGCTCTGATTACACACAGAAAGCCCACACATAGGATACAGTGTGGGAAACATCCACAGTCTGTCCAAAATATAAAGAAACACAAATCTATCGATGTCTTTTAGTTTAGCAGTTTATCCCCTCCTTAAAGCACACATGCCTTAGTTTTCTTTTGAATCCACTGGGTTGTCTTAACTTGATTCATTTGAATGTTACTTTATTTATTAGAATACAATGTTTACTATCACTGACCAGGGGACAGGACACATTTAACGATGCACGATAAGCTTCTGAAAAGCTACATCCTGTTAGCCTGAAGCTAAATAATATGGGGACAAAATGCAATGGTTAGATATTTTTTATTATTAGATGGAATCGTAGTTTATACCTCATAAATCAATGACAAAATAAGTTTGTTTTGATTTCCACTGTAGACACTCATTGATGTTGTCGGAAAAGTTTTGCGCGTTGCATTGTGCGATATAGAGTCCTGTAATCAGATGTATATAAATGTTTTTGCTTCATTCTTTCTGTGATTTCCTTTGGTTCTTTGTCAGACAAAGAGGACAGTGTTTGGCTTGACACCATTTTTGTTCCCGATAATCCCTGTGATATCAGAATTAAGAAAAAAAAAAAATCTAAAGGTGCGTTCTCACCGAACACAACTGAAACGACTATGGTGACTAGATTACATTCAAAATCAATGTAAATGACGCAACGTCAAGCAACATCAAGCCACCTCCTTTCAAGTGACATGAACTCACGTGATTCCACTGACTTTGTTGTGCGGCCTGGGTCACTGGAAGTCACTCAAAGTTGAAAAATTTGAACTCCCCCGGAAAATGAAAGCAACATACTCCTCGAATAAGCTTTTTAAATAAAAATTAAAGTATATTTTGAGTGAACTCGGCCTTTAGTAACTCCGTAAGTTGATCATTTAAACCGTGAGTACAAGTGGAGCTGTCTATGAGAAGTGCTGTAAACATACGGCTGTGCAGCGCTCTCCATGCAGCAGCTGCTGCCGCCGGCTCCGCACACACATACTAGTGACTGGAGCGATGAAGTGACCGACCAAAAAGCGTGACAATGTTCAAGCGACTCATCACGGGCAATTTAAGTGACTAGTCGCTTCAGTCGTGTTCGGTGTGAACTGACCTTTATACACTCCTCTCTGTGACGCCACATCCCACAATGCAATGCGCGAAAATGTCAACAAATTATATGTTTACGGTGGGGATGAAAACAAACCTTTCAGCAGCAATTTCAACCTTTTTTCAAGCAAAGGATCTTCAGTTTATTGATTCATGAGGCCTACTCTGTCTATATATGATAAAAATAATAATAATAATAATAGTCTCCAGCAGCTTTTACATGCACAGAACAACATTGACCTTCAGCCTTCATGCCACCCCTTGCCCTCCCTTAGCATGTTCTCCTGCAGTGAGTCTCAGAGCCCCGTGTGAAAGAGGCGTCACATGACGTGACTTGGCCCTTTGTGGTGGCGCTGAGGCGAGTGACCAGGATTGGGAGACTCTATTACAGTAGGGTTATTGATTCAGGGCAGATTAAGGTGAAAAGGAGCTCAGCTATAAACCTTATTTCCACATCACGCTCCCCTCTCTCTCCATCTACAAACTAAACAAACGATTTTACTTTTAATCATATTTCTTTGCTCCCAGTTTAATTCTCTCCATCTGCCGTTTTCCCCTTCGTGACCACCCTCTCGACCTGCTCTTCTCCCCCACCCTCTCAAACTTCTCTCACTCTTTCTAAATGAGGTATTCATGTGACCCACCTGCTGTCCACCGCTTAGCATTAGCCCCACTAAAAGAGACGCTCTGTGCTCTTGTTGGCCCAAAGAGGCAACTCGCCTCATTCACAGTTCACACAAACCTCGCCTCGGCCAAGACGCGCTCCGAGGAGGAGGAAGGAGTCAGTGTTTGGTGGTTTCAGCATCCACAAAGGGGGAGAAGGAGCACGTGCAAGAGGGGGGTTGGTTGGTTGGTTGGTCGGTGGTTCTGTTGGGGTCTCCGGGTCCGGGAAAGGTTCCTGAATGCTGGTGCTCTTGGCTGAAGTCGCCACCATGTTTGGCCTGAGGAGTTCAGGTGGAAGTTACGAGAAGATGCGGAGCGAGTACTACATAGATGTGGAAAACCCTTTCTGTCCTCAGGTTTGTCTGCTGGATCAGTGTTTCTCAAATGGGGGTACACGTACCACTACAGGGGGTACTTGAGAGAGAGAAAGTGGAAAAATAACAAACAAAGAAGTTAAAAATATGGGATTTTGTCATATTTATTTTTAGTTAAAAAATGATAATCATAGTAATAATGATGGAAATAATCTTGATTAGAACATGAACTGAAAATACCAGGGTCAGTCTTAGTCCCACACCAGACAGATCACCAGAAATTATTAAAAAAAAAACTTTAGAAATATATTCATTCCACTTATTTACAATATGAGATTCTTTAAAATGTGTTATCATCACTCGTTCATTTCATCAAAATGCTTTACAGTTGTTTTTTTCCAATAAATTCTGAGCAAAATGTTGAAGTTAGACAAGGGTGGTACTTGAGACAAAAAGTTCTAGAGCCACTGTGCTCGATGAAGATTATTACTGACAAAAAAGAAGCACATAGTGTGTCTTTTATTTGTTGATGTAACCTTTTAATTTTGTCTTGCTTTAACAGAGTCAAGATTATTTGTGGGGAGCATTTAAAGGAAATTTAATGAGACTTTTTTCCAAATTCTATCAACCACTTTTAGAGAAAACTAAGCATCCAACAGAGCACATAAAAACAAAAATGGGAAACCGATCTGACGACTTAAATATCACGTAATGATTGGCAAAATATGTGGAAGAACCACCAAACAACGACTGGTTCTCAAAAATGGAGGGAATTTTAATTTGAAAATGTGATCCTGTTTTTTTTTAATTACCTCTAGAGTCAAAAGTAAATATTTGAATCAGCTTTTTTGTTCAAAAATAAGTAACTAGTGGAAAAACAGAAATACAGAAATAATAATAGAAAAAAAATAAAATAAAAACGATAATATAGGCTCCCATTGAATGTTGATACACTGTATTTGTGCAATTTTCCAGCTAAATATGGACACTTTAAAGATACATATCTGTTAAAAATTGTGATTTGAAATCCGTTTCTACTGTAATTTAAATTTTCTTGTATTTTTCCATTTATTTTTAATTGTTTTATTTCGTTTGTCTTTCTGTTTTATAATATTTGAAAATAAAATAAAAAGAAAGTTTTCAAAAAAAAAAGAAAAGATCATTGGTGGGCACCTCTATTGGGTAACTGATCCAATGAAAGCGCTTCTGTTTGACTCTAGGCTTCTGTGAATAAATTTGCCTGTATTTTCCATCTCTTCTGTCTTTCTAAAAATCAACTGAAGGACGTTCTTGTTTCCCCAAGATTTAACCAGGACTAATAGCTCGTTTATCATCTTTATATCATTTGCTTTTCTTTTTTTTGACTCATCAATAAATTACAACATCTTTCCGCTTAGGGCTAGGCGATATAAACCAAATCTGATCTAACATTTTTTCACAAAATGGCGATAAATAATATAGATTGTATTTCAAAGTCTCATCAGGAAATCAATACTGGGTTAAATTTGCTGATGCGAAATGCCTTACAGGCACATTTATTAACAAACCGCTGATTAATTTTGTACCAGTTTAGTATTTCACACCAAAATACACCATAAAAATATCGATATAGGCGATATTGTAATTTTCTATATCTCCAAAATAGAACACCCGATATATCTTGAATCTCGATAATTCCGCTTACGCTCTCCAACTTGTTCTCCACAGGTGACCAAACAGATTCACGAGCATGAGCAGGAGAGCGAGCTTCGAGAGCAGATGTCGGGTTATAAACGGATGCGACGGCAGCACCAGAAGCAGCTGATAGCCCTGGAGAACAAGCTGAAGGCCGAGATGGACGAGCATCGGCTAAAGCTGCAGAAGGAGGTGGAGACGCAGGCCAACAACGCCTACATCGAGCTGGAGAAGCTCGCCAAACGCCACGCCGTGCACACAGAGAAAGAGGTGGGCTACGTGCAGGACTTAATAAGAAAGCGCGGTAACAAGGGATGGGTACCTTTCACCAATTTTCGTTACTTTTGTGTGTTAATAAATGATCAAATCTCAAATTGTTCCAATTTATCTTATTTATTCCTCACAATAATATTAATAATAATGACAATCTTTAACAATTATATCAAAACAACATCCAACTGTTTGTATTGTGTATTGTAACATTTGTTTCAGAAAATGTCTATATCGTGAAAACCCTTAACTATAACAACGCCCTCTTTGTTGTTTTTTTTTCCTTAATGCACAAATTAAAAAGCAGTTCTTGTGCGTGTAATGTTGTGTTCAGGTACTACATGGGAAATCGCCTACTCGTCTACTCCCTCACAGTCACAAAGATGCGTTTAAGTTCTGAAACATGACATAGTTTAGTTCAACGTGAATCAGTACCAGGTAGTACCGGAGAAATTTGGTCGGTACAGTAAAGTAGAGAATTTGGTACCCATCACTAGCGGTAACTCTACAGCTGTTTAACCCATGAGGAATCAATGATTTCTATCGACTTGAGTTTTGTTAGAGCTTTACTCAACACTGTCCCCAATTAGTCATGAGATTAGACACAAAAAGAAGATGTGGATTATACAATATTGGGCCAAATATTATACAATAATAATAATAATAATTCATTTTATTTACAAGTGCTTTTCAAAAACTCAGACACTTTAAAATTTAAACAATTACAAACAAGTCAAAAAAGAAAGGTAAGTTTTAATGAATGATTTGAAAGTTGGAGGGTTAGGGTTAGTGTGTATGTATATATATATATATATATATATATATGATTAGGGGTGTCCCAATCCGATATTGATATTGGATATCAGCCAGAAAAAGAATGTCAGATTTTATCGGACTGCATCTAAAATCTCCGATATATATTATATTATATGTTGAAGGTTAAGATTTATGTAACCAATTGGTTAATAATAAATGGGTCAGTTTTTCTCATATCTACTGTTGCTGACTATTATTATTATTATAGAGTAGCACCACTTGATCAAGCCTTTTCTAACATTCCACACTACAAAATAAGGAATGAAAGTATGTATGATTCGTGTCGTTATCGTATCGGATTGATACCGGTATCGGGCAATACTCAAGGGTGCAATATCGGCATCGTATCGGAACAACTTGTCTAAATAAATGAAACCTTAACATATTAAAAAAAAAAAAACATCTACAACATGCAGGACTGCAGCTCTCTAGGTCCCTGCTCTGACACCACTATACTAATTTAGTTTATTGCAAAAAATATTTTTATTTTTTGGTAATGGATTTCCATTACTGTCCAATAAAATTGTGTTTGTTTTTTTTTTTTTGTTTCATCAGTCACACAAATTGAAAATAACGACAAATGAAAAAGCAAATAATGCCAACACAAATGTATTTATTTTTTTCTTCAGATAAAAACCTCCCAGGCCGACGAGAAGAAGTTCCAGCAGCAGATTGTTGGCCAGCAGAAAAAAGAGCTGACCACGTTTCTGGATAATCAGAAAAAGCAGTACAAACTCTGCAAAGAGAAGATAAAGGAGGTGTGCCTCATCCGCTTGCTTGTTTCTGTTCTCCTCTGCAAGCCTCTGGTCACGTGACGCATGGTCCTGTGGCTGACTCAGCGCTTTCGTCCCACTAACACTAAAATGGTTCTTTTTGGAGCCTCGTATTGAGTCACTCAGCCTACTTGCTGAACGTCCACACATACCAGAGGACTCATGCCTTCAGAAACTTTAGCCGTGCTCCACAGAGGTCCCTGTGGACCGGAGGGGTCATACACAGTGTTTTCAGTTCCAAGATAAGGGATGAAATGTAGGTCAGATGGGTTAAACTACAGCAGAGCTGGCTGGGAGAGATAGGAACAGAAGAGAGCGTGTGTTCCATGCTTTCGTGTGAACTTTTAAAGCAAAGTTAACAAAAGGACACACATGGGTTAGTTTAACTTTAGCTGGGTTTATATCAAAGAAAGTGGTTTATTTTCACAAATTACACACAACTACGTCCATTTATCCACCTAAAAGGGTCCTAGTCAAAACTTTGTGTTGGTTCTGAAGTTTAATTACTTCTGTAAAGCTTTGGCTGGAATCTTGTTCAAGCAGATCAGTGAAAACAGACGAGATTTTACTTTACCCGTTTTCCCTTCCCAAATACACAATTTATCCTATGCAGAAAGGAATACACAAACCATTTTAACAACATACTAAATATATTCAAAATACTGGACAGTGAGCAGTGTATAGCGCTTATAAATGCTTGCGTTGGGACATAATGTGCTAGCAACACAAAGTAGTATATCATCTTAAATGTTTGCCCTTTTTTTTGCTTCTCGTCTATTGTATTTACTAAAATATCTGAATTTTTTTTATAAAGATACTGTATGAAAAATACCAAACAATATTCAAATACAGTTTTTTTTTTTTAAAGCCTAAATATTTAACAATAAACAAAAAAAATGAATGTGTGTGGTATGAGATATGTAAATGAGTATGGTGGATAATTAAAGCACACAAAAAAGCTCTGGAGTATTTTACAGGAAATATTAAATAAAAAATATTGCACATAGCAGTAGTAAATATACATTTAAATAAACATTACATGGTAAGTGGAGGCCACATGAAGCTTTATTTAATTAAACATTCTGTTATGCTATTCAGCTAGCTTTGTGCAGTCTCTTCCTGATTGAGTCTAAAAGCAAATGAAAATTTGACACTTTTCATGTGTTTTTTTTTTTTTTTTTTAACATTGTGTTTGTCCATATTCATCATTAGTTTTTAATAATCAGCTTTTGTTTTTTGCCTCTCATCTCAGGAGATGAACGAGGACCACAGCACACCCAAGAAGGAGAAGCAGGAGCGTCTCTCCAAGCACAAAGAGAACATGCAACATTCCCAGGCCGAGGAGGAGGCCCACCTCCTGGGCCAGCAGAGAGTTTTCTACGAGCGAAACTGTCGCGCCTTCAAACGCAAAGTCATGATCAAGAGGCACGACGGGGAACAGGAGCAGATACGAGAGGTTAGTAAATGTAATGTAAAAAAATTTAAATAATCAATCTCTAAATCAGGGTTGGGGTCAATTATACAATTATGGCATAATTATAATTTAAGAATATGTTGCTGTTGTAATAATAATTAAATTGTAAATGAGTTTAGATAATTGACTTTGTAATTGTAATTGCCATAAAAATTTGACAACATTTTTCAATTATAATTTAATGCAAAACTGGGGAATCATGTTAAAGTTCTCCACATGTGTAGTTCATATCAAGAGTTCTTACATTTTACCATTAAAAAACACACACACATATATATATATATATATATATATATATAAATTAGATTATAGATATTTGTTTTTAGTGTATTTTACAGCTGATTTAGGTCCAGTTATCATAAGAGATGCTAACAGAAAGTTAACACGAGGAATGTTAACTTTTATTAGTTTATTTATTTCAGGCTCAGTAATTGTAATGGAACTTCAGTGATTCAGAACATAATTGTAATCTACTTTATGAGAGTAAAAAAAAACAATTGTAATTGAAAAAAATGCCGGTCACTGTAATTGAACATGGATAAATAAAAACGTAATTGTAACTGAAAAATGAAATTGACCCCAACCCTGCCATGAATGTTTTTCTCGTCGTTGTTGTTGGTGGGAAAAATGTATTTTCTTGTGATTTCCAAATACACCCAATGCACTTTGGATCTAAAGTGTTTTTATGAACTAAATCCTGCAGATTATTAGAGTTATAGAGTAAAGTAAGCCAACAATGTGCTAATCTGAAAAGCTGTTTGCAAATCTTTAGAGGCTTTTCCGTAGGAAAAACGGTGAAAACTACGTCGAGGTGTGAATGTGAAACAGAAACAAGTGTTGATGCTTTTTAAATTTTAATTTCATCTCCACAGGAACTGACCAAGAAGAAGACCCAGAAGGAGATGGAGCACGCCATGCTGATCCGCCACGACGAGTCCACCCAGGAGCTGGAGCACAGGCAGCTGAAGAACCTGCAGAAGCTGCGTATGGACCTGATCCGCCTGCAGCACCAGACGGAGCTGGAGAACCAGATCGAGTACAACAACAGGAGGGAGCGAGAACTGCACCGCAAACACGTGCTGGAGCTGCGGCAGCAACCCAAAAACCTCAAGGTGGGTCCAAACCAGGGTTGGAGTCAATTACATGTTTTAATTACAATTACATCTTCAATTATCCATGTTCAATTACAACTACGTCTTCAATTATCCATCTTCAATTAAAACTCAATTACAATGTTGTCTTAATTATCCATGTTCAATTACAACTCGATTACATTCAATCAATAAATATAGGTAATGATTATAATTGATATAATTAGGATGCCCCCTGAACGCCTCCCTAGTGAGGCGTTCAGGGCACGTCCCTCCGGAAGGAGGCCCCGGGGAAGACCCAGGACACGCTGGAGAGACTATGTCTCTCAGCTGGCCTGGGAACGTCTCGGGGTCCCCCCGGAAGAGCTGGAGGAAGTGGCCGGGGAGAGGGAAGTCTGGGCCTCCCTACTGAGGATGCTGCCCCCGCGACCCGGAAACGGCTAAGCGGGAGAAGATGGATGGATGGATGGATTATAATTGAGCCCAACCCTGAGTAAAGCATCTCATCAAGAATGACATTGTTTAGGTTTTATTTAAAGTTGAAATTGTCTTTAAAAAAGAAAGCCGAGGTTTCCCTTGAAGATGCTGTAAGCGTGAGCAACAACCTTCAGGTTCCAGGTTGTGTTTTTGATCAAACACTGATGCAACACAAATGTAATGAATCAAGATGGAAAGTGGTGTAAGAACATGCAAAGTCTTTCATGTGGATTCCATTTCAATGTATTTATTGTATAAGTATTAAGGCTATAAGTTTGACTCCACGCGTGGGCGTAAAGAGGCTGTAAACTACATGTGCCAAATTTTAATGTTAAACTATTGAACAAACTCAAAATACTTACACAATCCTTCAATTTTCCTCAAATTATTACATAATATTTCCCTTAATCAAGTAGAATTTGGTCACAAAATATAGGAAATTGAAAGTGAAGATCCTTTTGGGACTGATATATGTCAGTTATTGCTTGGACTTGATCACTTTCATGCATATTTTGTATTTTATGTAAACATAGAAATGTAAACTAAGGCACAATAATAATAAAATAACAATGAGATCAAACTACTGTGTTTTGCTCATGAACTAAAACGACTTTGACACCCCTGCCGTAAACCTTTAACCCTAACCTTAGCATTTGAAATGAAACGCTGTTTTAAAACCCACTTTCCGTTCCGTCGACCAGGTGTTGGAGCTGCAGATTAAGAAGCAGTTCCAGGACACATGTAAGGTCCAGACCAAGCAATACAAAGCCCTGCGCCACCACCAGATGGAGGTGACGCCCAAGACCGAGCACAAGACGGTGCTCAAGGCCCTGAAGGATGAGCAGACGCGCAAGTTGGCCATTTTAGCAGAGCAGTACGAGCAGAGCATCAATGAGATGATGGCCTCACAGGCGGTGAGTGGACACGTCCAGATTCAAGACAAAAATGTGTTTTTTATTGTAACTCCACAGATTAATCACTTACACTTGAAGTTTTAGACAAAAGCTGTCATTATGTTGTCATTATTATGACATGAGACTTGTCATTAGCATTAATAACGTGTCATGAAGGATGTTAGTGTTATTTGTTACCTTAACCCCTAACCCTACCTAATCCATAACCCTAACCATAGCTAACCCCTATCCCCTAACCCATAAACCCAAACCCATAAACCCAAACCCATAAACCCTAACCCATAAACCCTAACCCTACCTAATCCATAACCCTAACCATAGCTAACCCCTATCCCCTAACCCATAAACCCAAACCCATAAACCCTAACCCTACTTAATCCATAACCCTAACCATAGCTAACCCCATCCCCTAACCCATAAACCCTAACCCTACTTAATCCATAATCCTAACCATAGCTAACCCCTATCCCCTAACCCATAAACCCAAACCCATAAACCCTAACCCTACTTAATCCATAATCCTAACCATAGCTAACCCCTATCCCCTAACCCATAAACCCTAACCCTACTTAATCCATAACCCTAACCATAGCTAACCCCTATCCCCTAACCCATAAACCCAAACCCATAAACCCCTAACCCTACTTAATCCATAATCCTAACCATAGCTAACCCCTATCCCCTAACCCATAAACCCAAACCCATAAACCCTAACCCTACCTAATCCATAACCCTAACCAGACCTAACCCATAAACCCAAACCCTACCTACCTTTAACTCTAAATCTAACATTCAGTGAAATGTATTGATCGCCACATATCACTATCGGAGCCGTCCCCCCCCTGCCGACCGGGACATCACTGCGGTTGGAGTATGAAGACATGAGCATTCTCAGAGAGTGTCCCACAACAAACCGTCCCAACTTTCTTTTGTCCTTTCTCGAAATACAACCCAGGAGGCTACTGTGGACCCCAGTCTCTCTTTGTACGTGGTCGATCAAGATCTTCCTCTGAAAAAAGATACAGACATATAAACCCTAACTTGACACCTAACCAATTGCCCCAAAATGGAATCTAACCCCCCCAAAAAAAACCCTCCCCTAACCCTGTCATTCCCTAACCATTCCCTCTATGGCCCTCACCCTAACCTCTCGGCCCTCCCTTCTCCCTTCTCCCCCAACCCCAACCATTCCTACCCTAACCCTAACCCATCTCCTCCCTGGCTGTAACCTTAACCCCTCTCCCTTCCCTAACCTTTCCCTCCTTTAATACTACCCTATCCCAAATCCCTTCCCTAACCCTAACCATCTCCTCCCTAGCCCTAACCCTGACCCCTCCTTGGAACCCTTATATACACCCCCAACCACTATCCCTTCCTAGCGCCAACAACTAGAGGGAGCTTACACTAAAAGCTAAAATAAATGTAACACCTAAAATTGAATGACATAAAATCTAACCCAGAAAGAACAGACAGGACTGCACCAAAACACTCCCACCTCCACCACATACCTATATATACGGGTAGGAGGGGCGGAGGCTGGAAGCTGGGAGAGGTCCAAACAGAGGTGAAACCTAAACAGACTCCCACCTCTGAACCTCTGCTAACAGTTCTATGAACCCTCATGGCACACGACACATGACCTTACGGCTGGGTGTCCAAACAGACACAGACTGTGGAGGATGCACCCATCCCCCACTTCTGTTCCCTGTCCCATTTTTACACCACAGCACTGACAGTATTTACACTGATACAATATCACAAACCTTTTTAATGAGTGACAGTAGGAAGAGAGGAACACCAATGACAAGTGTTGGCCTGTCATCCTCTATCTAACTGGGAGAGGCTCAGAACTCCCTGGGGGGGTTCATTAAAAACCACATTCCTTTACCTAACCCCTAACCAGGGTTGGGGTCAATTATAATTTTAATTGCGTAATTGATAATTAATGACAATTCTGACATATCTATAAATGTAATTGTAATTTTAAAAATCACAATCACAATTAAATTGGAATTGAGTTCAGTTGACTTGTAATTGTAATTGCCATTAAAATTCTATAAAAACTGTCAATTATAATTTAGCGCAAAACTGAGGAGCCATGTTGCAGCTCTATGTACAGTTCTATACATACTGTGTGTAGTTAACAATTAATAATAAATAATGTTTAATATCAACCTACATTTTCCCATTTGAAAAATAAAAAATAAATAGAGGGCTATACTGACACAAAAAAAGCTCAGATGCCCATATCAAAAATATTAAAACCTATTTTTTCATTGGTTAGGAAGTCTAACAAGCTAACTAATAGATGATAAATAAATCAGATGATAGATATTAGATTTTAGTGTATTTTACAGCTGATTTAGGACCTGTTATCATAAGAGATGCTAATGGAAAGCTATCACAAGAGGAAGGTTAACATTTATTAGGTTATTTATTTCAGGCTCAGTAATTGAATGTAATTGTAATTGACTTTCTGAGGATACAAAATAATTGTAATTCAATTGTAATTGGAAAACATGCTGGTCACTGTAATCACAATTGAATTGTAATTGATCATGGATATTTGAAAACGTAATTGTAACTGAAAAATGTAATTGACCCCAACCCTACTTAACTCTAAACCCAAAAATGCCAACATAGCTCCAAAGGTGTCATAATTTAGCGAACAACACATAATGGCAGCCTTCATGACACCTTATTCATGCTAATGACAGATAATGATAATGTATAAAACTTGAAATAAAATGTTAGCGATTTATCTAAATGTTTTGTTTGTGCTTGTGTTTTTTTCTCTGCCCTCATTGCCCTTCCTTTTTAACTCCTCCATTCATTGCCTCGTCCTGGTTGCGTCTCTTGTCCGTGTAACTCTCTCCCCGTCGTCTCGTCCTCGGCCTCAGCTGCGTCTGGACGAGGCCCAGGAAGCCGAGTGCCAGGCCCTGAGGCAGCAGCTGCAGCAGGAGATGGAGCTGCTCAACGCCTACCAGAGCAAGATCAAGATGCAGACTGAAGCTCAGCACGAGCGTGAGCAGCAGAAGCTGGAGCAGAAGGTGTCGCTGCGCCGAGCTCACCTGGAACAAAAGGTGACGTAGAACAAAAGGTCCAGTACCTCAGGTTGAAAAACGTCGTCATAGCCTTGGATTCTGCTGTTTTGTACAAATGTTCCAATACTACAAATTTAGCTTCCTGTCTGATGATCACCTGATCAAGTGTCAGCGGTCTGAATGAATTACATGAATCACTCACTAATATAGAATCAAAGGATCATACATTTAAATTTACATAATTTCCTTAAAAGTCAGCCCCAATAGAAACAAGCTAGAGGTGGCATGATACATTAAGTTCATGATACGATACAGCAGACGATAACTATACAATGCATTTGGAAAGGACAAAAGATTAAAAAATTGCAGTTGGAAAAATGTTTTTATTTTGAAAATCTCTGGATATGACATTTTCAACTCAATGGGAATATTAAAAATAATAAAATGTGGTGTGGCTCTAAAAACCCACAAAATAGCAGAAAAAACACAAACACACATGAAAAAAAAAACAGCAAGCAAAAATACACAAAATGAGTGCCAAAAACCGTTCAAAATTACAGACAAATACCGATACATAAAAAGGACAAGATAAATACACAAAATTAGCCCAAAAAACACTCAAATGGCAGAAAAATAAACACACCAAAAGAGAGCTAAAACACACTAAAAACTGCAATACTACACATTATTCCCATAAACATACAAAACTACAGAGAAATACACAAAAAGCACAACAAAAATACACAAAATAACCCCCAAAAAGACTCAAAATGGCAGAAAAATAAACAAGAAACAGAAAAAACATACCAATAAAGAGCTAAAACACACTAAAAACTGCAATAATACACAAAATGATTTCTATAAACATACATAACTGCAGAGAAATACACAAAAAGTGCAGCAAAATTACCTAAAAAACAGTCAAAATGCCAGAAATTAATGTAAGAAAAATCACAAAAAAGAAGAGCCAAAGTGCTATAATACACAAAATGACTCCCAAAACATATGAAACTACAGACAAATATACAAAATTATCACAAAAACACACAAGACAACTCCAAATAACTGAAAAATATACAAAATGGCAACAAAAGATACACAAAAATTAATCCAAAAACACACAAAATGACAACAAAAACACAATTATACAGAAATACCGAAAGAAATACAAAATTACAGTAAAATAAAATACACAAAATGACTCCACAAACATACAAAACAACAACAAAAACACTGGCACTCTTTGTTCTTCCTTCTTTTTTTGCTGACATCGGTCATTATTCTAAATGCTGACCCGACTCTCCATAACGTGGCCCTTGGATCAGTCCATCACAGGTTTGTGGCCCCCGCTGTGCTTAAAGTCACCGTCCCTGGTCTAGTAGAGGACGACACAGCTTTGATAACAAAGACAGACCTGATCCACTTCTAATAATATAATAATGACTCCAACACGGTGTAATGTTTCCCCCTCCTGGCTGCACTGGAACCTGCATCCTCAGGCTGGGATGATGTCATGGTTTTCAGGAGCACCATTGTCCTCAGGTTTCAGTCCCAGTCCGTGTCTGGAGTTTTCTGTGCATGCTCAGTTCTTGGTCAGGTTGTCGTATTGCGACATGCACAGTTTCAGTCAGTGTGTGTGAAATGAAAGACGTGCACGTAAACATTGTGTAGTGCACTGGTGCACCGTCACTGCAGAACAATTATCATGTTAGTGATAAACATCAAGTTTCATCACAGCTAAACAATGTTAGTGAATACAAACGACGACAGAATTAAGTGTTATATGATCTGCCCCAAAGAGCTCATTTTCACCTTGAACCACAGAGAACATCACCTAGGATACGCAGCAGCAGCAGCAGCAACATGAACATGTCAGAGTGGATTTCTATCAATCGTCTAAATGAATAATCTGCTCGTTAAACACCTGAATTTTCTTATTGCTCTTACATTTACTTCTTTACATTATCCCAGTACAGTTTTTTTTTTCTATTGTCTCCTCCTGGTTTATGTTTCGACGCTTTGTTGTAAGTTTTTTTTTTTTTTTTTTTTGTTTTTTTTACCAGTTTAAGCATCAGCAACTCCTCCCTTTCTGATCGGACTCACATTCACCATCTAGCGGTACAATTTACACCAAGAAAAGACAGAACATGAGAGCAATAACACACACACACAAAATGTAGTAAAAATACAATTAAAGCACGAACGCACATAAAAAATGTAGCCAAAAAATTTGACCCAAAACAGCAAAGATATACAAAAAATACTTCCAAAATTCTAGGAAGTGTGAAAATTGTCAAAGAAATACACAAAAAATAGTTTAAAAAATATATACAAAACATCTGCCAAAATACACAAAACAACTCTAAGAAACACACAAAATTACAGCAAAAATAGACAAAAAACACAAAAAATGACTCCAGGAAAGACGCAAAATTACAGAAAAATACACAAAAAACTACAAAAATAAACAACTACCCCCCCCACACACACAAATACACCGAAATAACTGCAGGAAAGACGCAAAAAGTCAGAAATACCCCCAAAAAATATACAGGAAACCTAGCAATAACACACACAATGACTTCAGGAAACACAAAAATTCCAACAAAATATACAAAACGTACAAAAATAGGACAACAACAGAAACACATAAGAATAAATAACTGAAAAATATACAAAATAACAACAAAGATATACAAAATGACTCCAACTTCTTAAACTTAAATAAAAACATACAAAAATACACAAAATGACAATAAGAAATATACATAAATGACAGAAAAACCACACAAAACAATGACAAAAATAAACAAAATTATTTGAAAAAATCACCCAAAAAATCACAAACTCTTCTGTGTTAATGCACATATCAATCATTATTCTAATGCTGACTTGAATGTTGGATAACACAGTTTTATGGCCTCGCTGTGATGAAAGCTCTTTATTTCTGCACTAACTTACTGTATATTTTCTGGGTGCTATTTATTCTTCACTAATGTCTGAGTCGTGTTAAAACCCTGTTGTCAGATTGAAGAGGAGCTGGATTCTCTTCAGAAGGAAAGAAGTGATCGTATCAAACACCTGCTGGAGCGTCAGGAGAGAGAGATCGACTCCTTTGACATGGAGAGCATTCGCTTGGGCTTTGGAAACCTGTGCATGCTGGACTTTCCCAAGGACGACTACAGATGAAGGAGCAGCGACGATGATGATGATGATGATGCCATTGTCCTTCCTGACCTCCTTCGTCCTGACCTGACAGTGCAGATGTTTATTTCTGCTGCTGTTGCCCCTCATGCAAACAAAACCTGTGACTGAATCAGAGTGTTGGTCACATGACCAGGAGGGGGAGGAGTTAGTGTCTCGGTCCATAAAGAAAACACGCACGCACACACCCACATAAAACCACTTGCTCTCCTTTTTTTTTTTTTAATTATCTTGTGATGTCACAAGACGAACAACATAAGCGTCTGGATGACTTCCTGGTTCTCGTAGTGATAACAGTGACCCCGCGTTATCTTTTGGCGGGAAAAACAAGGGCGCTTCTGATCAACGTGATCAGTTTTTTTTCTTTAAAAACTCAAGCAAAAAAAAAAAAAAAAAAAATCATTTTTTAACTGCGATAAATCCAATGCGAATGGTTGGCTCGCTCCTTTCAAAGCTCTTCTGGTATTTATGCATCAGGACATTTTATTGGACAAAACTGAAACCCTTTGATAATAATATCACTCTGTACATAGTACATGTTGTACTCATTGTGATTCCTTGGGGTGGATTTGATTACTGAAGAAGAGTGAGTTACTCCACACGTGTTCTTATGACGTACTGATTTATTTTGCACTGGCAGCCAATGTGAAAAAGTAATAATAAATGTGACACGTGTACTACTGCGAGCGCACAAAGGGCTTCATGGGGGATGGTTTAGTGAGAGACTTGTACTTTGTGTATAGAAGGATTTATGGAGAGCTTTTACCTATTTTCATATCGTAGTTTTAAACGTCACTCAAAATCAGACAGAATTTTTAAGGCGCAGTTTTCTTCCTCATTACGAGGACGAATATTCAGTCTGGTTTATGTTCGATGATCTTTTAATTCATTTTGTTCATTTTTAGCCCTTTTTATTTTTTGCTTTACACGACTCTGTGTACTTTGTTATAAACCAGACCAGTATGTCGCTCGACTGTTGCATGCACTTTAATTTTTGTTTTCTTCCAGATTTAAAGAAAGCATGAGTCTGTCAGAGCTTTTAATTATATTTGTAAATAAAGTGCTCATCACTATGTGTGTGTGTGTGTGTGTGTGTGTGTGTGTCCACAGTGAAAAACTAAAGGTCTTCAGTGCTTTAAAATACTTTAATTCAGATTAACACATTTGATTGTTTTTTTTATAGAGAAAAAGTGAACTTCTAGTTTAGGATGAACTTTTTCAAAGTGACTCAATATTAATCAATAAATTAGTTTCATGATTGTTTAAATCAGAAGAATCTAAAGAACTTCAGTTTAAATCAGAAATTGTTAACTTTTATTACAGTGGAGGCCACAAAAATGTGATAGTGTTCAAATTATGGGCCATAAACCAGAATAATGATAAAGTGTGACATTGACACCGGTAAGAACAACGGTTTTTGTGTAATTGTTTCTTGTATGTCTGGAGTCAATTTGTGTGTTTTTGTCGTTTTTTTTTTTTTTTTTTTAGCTTTCTTGTCATTTTTTGTATTAGTTTTGTGTATTTTGGAGCTATTTAATGTGTTTTTTTTATTTCATTTTGTGTGTTTTGAAATCTTTTGCATGTCTGGATAATAGTAATTTAGTGAATCTTTCTGTCATTTTGTGGGATTAGTTGTTTTTTGTATTTGTTTTGTGTGTTTTTAGAGGCATTTCATGCGTTTTTGTTTTCTGTTTGTGTATTTTTGTAGTCATTGAGGTTTTTTTGTAGCCCTTCTGTTGTCGTTTTGTACATCTTCATTTTGTGTATTTTTACAATTGATTTTTGAAGTCATTTCTTGTTTTTGTATATCTAGAATCATTTTCAATATTTTTCTGTCATTATTTTGTGTATTTTTAGTTTGTCATTGTGCACTTTTATACTGTTTCTATTGTGATGTTTTCATTGTTTTGCATTTTTTTTGGGGGCCACATGTTGCCTATGTCTGGTTAACATCATTTAAAGTGTTGGTAACTTGTTTAACTAGTCCAAATGTGTTAGTTTATTTAAAAAATAATAAAGATATAGCTAATGAGGTTGATCAGTAGGATGTTAAACCCTGTTCTGATTTAGTTTTAAACATCTCACGCTGTGTTAAGAGACTTGTTTCAAATTTTAAAAAATGTGAACTAAAGCTAAAACATAAAAGCAACCCCAGATGTTGTGAAGTGGAGCATCCAGCTGTGCTGTGTTTATAAATACCTCAGCATTAGTTAACTGTCGTGTGCAGATGAACATTTAAATATAGCTCAGTTTTCACTCACTGGGTCATTTATTTATTTCTCACTTCAAACACAAACTACATTTATGTGAAAAGGCTTTATTTGAATTCTGAAACACAAACTGTCATTTCTGTCACAGCAATGACATCACAGAGATCTTATGAGGTGCTTTGAGAGTTTTTTTTTATTTTTTATTTCCCAGCCAGCTGCTCGTATAGTTTAGGAACGTAGTCGTCCCACTCTGCCTGATAACAGGTTCCTGCCACTGGGGTTCCCAGATCATATTTCTGCCTGAAACTCTGGATCTTAAATTTTCCGCGTCCGTCCCCGGATCTATTGGTGAGGGTGGGCTCTGAGCAGGACAAGCTGGATGACTGCTCGTAGACCAGCCACACGTACCTGTGCAGGCCTGAGGGAGACAAACACAAATGCATTAACATTCAGAACGTTATGCCAATTAAAGCACACAAAATTGGAACACATACGTTTCAACAAATCCAGTAATTTCAACAAGATTATAAGCAAAATTTGACGTATTTGTCCTTTAGCTACACAGCTAGTCGTCCATTTTCCTAGAAAAGACAATGTGCCAATGCATGACATTGTCCCAAATCATGAATACAGTTTACGTTTTAGGACTTCCTCAGGTCTCAAAGTGAGGCATCAAGAATAATCAGACTCATCAGCTGAAACCACCTCACTCGTCAAACCAAACGCCGTCAAATGACACGTCCTCAGGCTTCAAAATAAATAAAAAAACATGGCGTTTTATTTTGAAGGAACTGTAAATATAGATGACAAAGTGAGTTAAAAAGCCAATTTTTCCTTTATTTAATTTTATTTTAAGTTAAAATATATGATAAATAGTAAATATTAAAATAAGAGTTAAGATATATCAATGTATTGTTTGATAATATTAATAAAAACATGGTTAAATTAACTGTTGCTAATTTAACCTTTAAAAAGAAATAGAAAATAACAGCTTTCGACTTGCTGAGTCATATCCGAAGCAGCACATATTAATGTTATGTTAATTTCTGGTTTATTCGTAATACAGCGTCATGCAGGCGATTTTATTTGAGGCCGTTTAGTCATGACTTATTTTCAAGCCTGAAGCCCTTTCGTTTGACAGAGGTTTTGCTGAGTCATGAGTCACTTTAGTCTGATAAATGACCTTCCCTGATACCTCGCTCTGAAACCTGAGGACGTCCTAAAATGTGCAACGTCTGCATGTAAAATATTTTAGAGTTCAGATTGGCGCCTGATTTTAATTAAAGAGAGGAAAAACTAAAAAAGGGTTGAAATAGTTTTAACCAGAATACCTGTACAACTGATTCAGTATGGAGTGATTAAACACTATTTCTTAGATACTGGTTTCCACTCCTACCTGTGCCTTTTGGAGGACCTGAGCCCACATAGTCAGACAAGACGGTGCCCGACGACACATCGTTCCCCTTCATGTTGACCACCAGGAAGTGATGCCACTCCCTTTGAAGAGACGCAAAAACCAAGTTAGAGGAGGAACAATTACAACCATCACGTTGTGATGATGATGGAGGAGGAAGTGAGCTCACCTGAACTTAGGTTCCTTCCTGCTGGGAGCGTCGGGGTCCGTCAGAGCTAACGTGTACAGCTTGGTGACGTCACATCCCTCCCACTCCAGACAGGTGGGACGATGCTGAACCTGTCAGTGAACGCATTTTTTGCAGGATTAGATGAAAAATAATGAACAGATTTGAACCAGACCTTATGCAATGAAAGAGTCCATTACATTTTGGATGAAATCCAGATCGATATATTGATTCTGGATTAGTTTTAAAAGAATTGAAAAATCTCTATTTCTCGTCATTGGCAACATTTCAAAGCTTTATATCTCAGATTGTAATTGACCAATATTCATAAAATTTGACTTAGTTAAGTCGGAATTGAATTGCCCCACAGAGTTTAGTCCAGATCGGATACGGATTGTGCACATTATTGCATTTTTTCTATTTAAAAGAAAATGTATGATTTGATATTTAATAGTTGTTTTTTTTCTCTCAGGCTCATTTACAGCATGTCTGTTTATTAATGTGCATCGTCCATTATAATATATATTATAAAAGACAATGTTATGTCCCTTATATATATTAATAATCAATAAATTCAAAATGAATTGGTCCACAGCCAGTTTCCGAATCCAGCACCCAATAGGGGGCGCTATTCAGTCAGCTTCAAACAGTGGTATTATTATGTAATCTTATTATTTGCTAGAAAAACATCTGCAAACGCGCTAATGTTAGATATTAAATTCTAAAATACCAATAGTGCAAAATTTATGATATTAGAGAAGTACTTTTATTGTCATTTTAAACAGAAACGGAGAAAATACGCCACAGTTAGCACCGTAGGTTTGTTAGCTCTACTGGTTCCCAGCTGGTTTTGTGTCAGACCTGAGTGGGAGTGAGCACTTTGCCGAGCTCATCAATCTCCACAGAGCCGTATTTGACGGTCAGAGGCTGGGCGGGCTTGTCTTCCACCTCCTGGAGAGCCAGAGAGCCGCTCCACTCGCTCAGGTCTGCGGGCATTTTATTAGCTGCTGCTTTAAGTTAGCTGCTAACCGTAGCTACACACGCGCGAGCTGTTCGGTGTGCTGCGTTCAGGTTCACTCGGGATTATAGAAACTAGCGAGAAATATCCGCGTTTGGACACCGATTAAAACCATATGAAATCAAAAATGTTATGGCAAATATATTGAAAGCTTAATCACATTAATATCTGTTTAATTCAAGTTGATTTATGTACACGATAAAATTTGCTCGGATGCCTTTAAATGATGAACGGGTTTCTTTTATCAAGAGGTAGAGATATTAAATTTATGACTGAGATAATTATTGTTATTTCACTTTAATTACAAATTAATATCTAATACTATTTCACTTTAGGTTAAGTGACAGACATTGATTTATTATCATTATTATTATAAAAAAGAAATCAGATTAAAATTCCTAATATTCTTAATCCTCTGAACGGAGCAAACAAATGAAAAATCCTAGTAGCCAATAGGAAGCGTCTCGCGTTTAAACAAGGTGAGTCCTGATTGGCTGTTTAGTCTGTCAGTCAAATCATGGCCCGTTCGTCCCTCTTTCTCCTTCACAACCTCAAATGACACACTTTCTATTTTCCACTTCAGGGCAAATAGCAAATAGTTTGACCTCATTTGGAAAACATGTGTCTTTTTTTCCCACATTTCCGTTTTTAGTTTTTAAATGTCCAACTGGGAAGAAGAAGAAGCATGTATTCCTGTTGTTTCTATGCAACTCACTGAGTAAATCTGTCCTGTCAGGACTGGATAAAGACAATAAACGAAATATTGTAATATAGGAGTGGTGCGGTGGAATTAGTTTAGCTTTGATAAAATAGACAATAATGGGCTCATTATTGATACAATATATTAGAAAAGAAGAAAAAAAATGCAGTTACTCACATACTTACTCTGGGTATGACATTTTCAACTCAATAGGAATAAAAAATGTAAACAAACAATAACGTAAATAAGAAAAAAATCTATATATTTGAAGTGCAAAAAGTGCCACTTTACAGTGCAAAAACAAAGACTGGCAATTTATGCCATGAGTCTTGACATTCTTTGCAGTGCGTGAAATTTGCATAACAACATTTTTAAAACAACAAACAAGAACAGTCTACACACAGCCCAGATTTAACATATGCACGTGTTTTTTTTTTTTTTTTTTTTTTTTTTTTTTTTTTAGCAATATTTGCCTTTGTATATCTTCTGGCTGCATTTGAGACTTTTGGGCATTGACTGTGTCTCCTGCTGTTTAAAAGATACGTTTGCACGAATGGGAAGGTATGCTTCAGGTCACCACTCCTAGCATCTTGTGACATTTCAATAGATTGTCGCACAGTATATTGTTCCACCTTTTCTCTTTTCTGCTGAATAAATATATAATGAGGTATGAAGTAATGTATTTGTTGATCCTAGGCCCACTCTTCACACTTAGAAGTATTTCAATTTAGCATTTTTAGTTGTAAAATGTCACAGTGATTGTCCTCTATGGGTTGAACGCTGTCTATTGTAATTTAATTTTGCTTTTGGCTTAGATTAGATCAGTGACGTCATAACCGTCACTGTTGGCTCCGCCCCTCCTATAAAAGATGGGAGGAGGGACTAGGTTTCCTCCCATTGATTGACAGCTACAGGCAGAACTGTGTAGCGCTGTGGGGGCGGTGCTGCTGTGACTGGGCGTGTCTTAATTACTCCCCCAGTGGCAGATCAGCCACTAGGGGGGTGGGGGAGGGGTGTACTTACACTTTAAAGGTGCGTTCACACCGAAGGCGACTTCAGTGACTCTAGCGACTACATTACATTCAAAATCAACGTAAATGACCTGATGTCAATCGCGTGATCAGAGGCGACTTCGAGTAACGCTGTGTCGCAACATCCAGTCGGTGCTAGCCGTTACACATTTTCACAAAATAAAAGCAATATTTCTAAATGTCGACAAAGTATAATTGCGCTATTAAGGTTGTTTTGGGCATGAGACTCTTAACTCCCGTGAAATCTCATTACGCAAGACTTTGCTGCAGGAAGATGGACATTCAGAACCTCCGTATAAAACTCTGTATTCCTTTGTTGTTTGCTGTCTAATGTGGCAGTAATACCTTTTTAGTAGAATGCTAAGAAAAGTCTCTCAGTCCTCTTCTGTTGACACTTACAGCACTATGTTTCCTCGGAGAGAACTGGTCATGTGACCATGCGAAGAAGCGAGCAAAAAGCGCAACAATGTTCAATCACGGCCAATTTCAGCAACTATCTTCACTGAAGTCGCATTCGGTGTGAACGCACCTTGACAATTTCACATATATTTATTTAAAGTTTAACGTTAAAACACAGTTTTTCTTTTGTGGCTTTTTAACTTTAAAAGTAACTGGTTTGCCACATTAGATCATACCTGTCAAGTATCCCGTTTTGGCCGGGAAAGTCCCATATTTTACCCCTCATTCCCGCCATCTTCCCGTATTAGTATTTTCCCGTAAATATCCCGTATTTTAATGTAATAATAATTAAAAGATGCCTTACTAAACTGAACGCCGTCACTAGCCTCGCAAGAACTGCCACCTGAAATGGCCTGAGTGGCGGTTTTCGCGAGATTAGTGCCGACAGCGGCAACAAACCCGGAAACAACTCAGAACAGAGACGATGAATGAATGAAGACGCTCCGGCAAAAAAAACAAAAAACAAAGAACTGGTGTAAATACGTTGTGAAATGTGACAGAGTTTATCTTCCTAAAGAGCAGCAGGATGTGACACTGTTAGATGTTCTGTTAGATTAATAACTGAGATTTTAACGTCTACCACAGCGGAAGGAACCACGTACGTCACCATGAAAAATCAGCCAATCACTAGCACCACAAATATGCTGCGCTTTATAAAGTGTTAAAGGATGTAAAGTCTGCAACAAATGTGTCTAATAAGTCATTAGTAAACACCAGAGAACAACATGAGTGAGCATGAGAAATTTAAAGAAAATATGTATTAAAATAAAATGTTAATGTCTAACTTAAAGACAAACAATCTGAAATTAACAGTAAATATGAAACGTGTTGACTTGTATATAAACTGTAAGTATATTAAATAAACACGTGTGCTTCATATATACACATTTCTGTTTTTATTTAGGTTGTTTTTAATTTAGGAATTAGAGCTGGGCGTTATATCGAGATTCAAGATGTATCGAGTTTTCTATTTTGGCGATATAGAAAACTATAATATTTCATATATATATATATTATAGCTTATTATGTATCAAAATACTAGTTTTAGGAGTCGCTGCTTTTACTTCTCAGAACAACATGTAAAGCTCAGTTAGATGATTAATGAGTGCACATATTGATCTTCTTTTTGTTAATAAATTTCCCTGTGTGGTATTTTGCATCAGCAAATTTAACCCAGAATTGTCTTTCTGGTGAGACTTTATTTGATAAAATTATCGAGGTTTATATCGTATATCACCATTTTGAGAAAATATATTGAGATATGAGTTTTGGTCCATATAACCCAGCCCTAGTAGGAATGTTCACAGCATTTTAATGTGAATAAAGGTCAACCTACCAGATTATAATCACATAATTATATTTAGTAAGTGGTTGACAAGTGGGTATTTTAGATTTCTTGTACACCTATATTAAAATATAAGGGATACTAGAGCTTGGTTGGGCGGGTGGGACGGCTGGTAGTGGGCGCCAGAAAATTTCCCTTATTTTCAAATCCAAAACTTGACAGGTATGCATTAGATGGCTTTCTGACAGGTGTGGTGTCTTTGTTTCCTGCTCTATCAGTATCCGTGTAGCAGGTGGTGTGCCTGTGTCTTTAAAAAGGTACATTCAGGGTGTGGTCTCTCGCTGCCTGTTTCCGGGTCAGCTTTTCTCCGGTAAACAAAACGTAAACCGCCAAACCAAACGTGAAGCGCAGCGGCACGAGCGCCGTCACCTGTGCTGCGTTCACAGACGGGCATGGTGGGCGGACAAGTGGCCACTGTGTCGTCAGTAATCAGTCAGACAGGTTTGGACGGGACGCCCTTTGTTTACTTTGATTCTGAAGGCGATGTAGGAGAGTTACGATGCAGATATTTGCAGCAGTAGTTTTCCTGCACCTGTCTTTATGTGCCACAGGTGAGTTGTGACACTTTTTTTTTTTTTTTTTTAAATGTATTTCATATGTGTTGATTACAACAGGTGAATGAAAAGTTTATGTTTCTATTTCACAGGAGAAGCAGTTTCAGGCCCAACAGAAACGACCGTGACAGCCGCACCGGGCGACATCGTCCTACTTCCTTGTTACACCGTTGGTAACGTAACACCGTCCCTGACGACATGGAGGAAAAACGGAGAGGAAGTCATCATCAGCTCCACAGGTGACCACCGGCTCAGTGTGGAGCCTGAAGGCAGCATGGCCATCACTGGCGTGCAGCGTGGAGACGAGGGCAGATACGAGTGCTCCTCCTTTCTACCGGGAAACAGCAGCTTCCAGGCGGCTGTGCTGCTCCAAGTGACCGGTGAGTGAACTCTTTGCCCCCCCCCTGTGTAATATTAAGGGTTAACAGTGGGAACTGGAAGAGGATATTCACATTACTGGGACAGACAAACTTGTTTTTCGACATGTCCCAGACAGGTCACGTGGCTGCAGGTGAGTCATGTTGAGCAGTGTTTTTCAACTCTTTTTACGAGTCAAAGTACAGTTTTCTAAATTTAAAAAATACCAAGGCACACTACCGACCAAAATTGAAAAAAAAAAAAATTATAATAAAATAATTAAACTTTACAGCCTATATTAACAATATACAGTCATTCATATCAAAGTGTAATGAATAGGAATCAAATTAACGCAGCTAAAAAAGCTATTAATGATATTTAATATTTCTTCTTTCAAAAAAAAAGTGTAATTTACAATCTGTAGTCTTAAAATATTCTATTGTTTATTTAGAAAGACAAATTTCCATCACAAACATTCAAAACAATTTTGTCACTCCCAAATATAGAAAACGATGGATATATTTAAATTTAAGTGATTCCGTCTATTCTGCTGCTCCGTGGTTTTTTTTTGTTTTTTTTTCCCATATTGTACTATATTACGGTTGAAAACAAAGAGAAACAGATCATGACTGGGAAACACACCCATTCATACCAACGCATTCTTGGGATGCCCTGATACAACTTTTTCACTTCCGATACGATACCGATATTGTAGCCTAGATTATTGGCCGATATCGATCCGATACAATATCAGCACAAATCATACACACTTTTATTACTTATTTTGTAGTGTGGAATGTTAGAAAAAGCTTGATCGAGTGATGTTACTCAAACAGAGAACAATAGTCATCAATTCATGTTCACTTCAGTTATTTTTTACTGTCAGTATATGGTGGGAACAACTGAGGGGCGTGGACAAAAACAACAAAAACTTATCAGAGATTTTAGATGCAGCCCGATAAAATCCGATATTCGTTTTCTGGCTGATATCGGACCGATATCAATATCGGATCGGGACACCCCTAACAAATTCTCACAAAAACAGAGATGGTTTACCAAATGCACAAGTTAAATGAAATGAAATCAGATCGTCTTAGAACAGTTTTTTTTTAATAGGAATCAAATGAACAAACAACAAAAAATCTAATAGGATTTTTTGACGTTTCTTTTTTGTGTGCAGTTAACATTTAAAAGTAATTCTTATCAAAGTTCTGTGAATACAAATCAAACAAAAAAAAAAAACATCTGTCATACTTGACAAAAAAAACTACAATTTACAACTACAATTGAACTTTATTCTGTTAAATATTATTTTGTTTTATATAATGTATTTCTTATTATCATTTTATAATTATTATATATATATATATAATTCATTTTTGAATTATTATTTTTTCTGTTTTAAATATTTAGAGTGTCAGATAATTTATTAGTTTTCAAAATTGTTTTTGGCAACAATAAGGTAAATTTGAATAATTTCCATCATGATGTGGAGGTGCAGGAAAGTACCTGAACTTCTATTACTGATATATCATACTGCAGAGTATTTCATTCACAAGTGTAAATGTTAAATAATTAATCCATGTTTTTCACATTTTTTAAACAAGTTGAAAATATTTTTGAAAAAATGTAAAAATTTGTCTGACATAAACCTGCTATAAAAAAATGGCTAAGTCTGGTTTTGTTTGTGTGATATTTGGATATTTACTGGAAAATTCTCAGGTGAATTAAATCATAAAAACATTGTCCATAGTTTTATTTTATATTTTATTACCCAAAAGTGTAATCTGTGCTATTATAATATACAATATGCAACTTCATTTACTTATTTTTTGTGTATTGAATACTTTGTTTCTTTCAATCTTAATTATTTAAAGTGTTTTTATATTCTTAAATAAAGACACTAAGGCAAAAATGGCAGTTTGTTTACACATAAAAACATAGCGGTCATACATTTACAACATTGAAGTGAAGTTTAGGCTGTTTTACGAGTTGTCCTTGAACACACCACCGTCTCCTACAAACCTGTACCGTTGAATTAAAAATTAAAACTGTGGAAAATATTGGTCTTTATAATTTAATTCACCTAAAAATGTCCCCGTAAATATCCAAATATCACACAAACAAAAAAAGATTTTGCCAATTTCTCATTTTAATTCTAAAACATTAAAACGCAGTTTATCTGGATTTACTTTTTCCTGTATTTCCGTTTTGTTTTTAAATCAGTAAAACAAAAATATAATTTTTTTTAAAAATTTGGTTTGAAAATAGAATAACCAAAGAATGAACTACACATAGATGCAAATGCAGCACATTAATGGAATGGGAACTATCCCAACATATTGTTTTCCTAAACTGAAACTCTGAGTCTGAAATTTTTACCTCAATTCATAAATTTGAATTTAATAAAATATTGTAATTGCTCTGCTACAAATGAATCGTGTTCACTGTATAGATTTCATATTAATAATGCACTGTGTGTGTTTTTTTACGTCTAGTTGGGCCTGATAATATATCGACGTCTGTTGGCGGCCCAGTGACCACGCTGCCTAATGGGACGCTCTTCACTACTCGGGGCTCCTCCGTCTCTTTCATTTGCTCTGTCTCCTCCTACCCTGCTCCAAACCTGAGCTGGTCTTTCAGGAACGAATTGTTGGTGTCTACCTTTAGATCATCGCTGGTTTTTAACATAGAAAATATTCAACCGAGAAACCAAGGCTTCTACAATTGCAGAGCTCACAATATAGTGTCCCATCTGACCGGCAATAGAAGCACAGAGCTGCTGGTTTACTGTGAGTATACATGCGTTTTGTTCTGAAGCAGTAAAGACTTTTTAATGTCTGATATTTTTTTTTTTATTTTGGTGTCCATTACAAACAAGATCAGGTTTTATAGAACTGGTACAGTGCCTGTCGGAAGTATGTGTTCATATAGTAGGGGTTTAAGTAGAGTTGTCAATTATGGCCAAATGAGTATGTGTTTAAAGGTTGGATGTACAAAGAGGTGTACATACTCTGTACTCTGTAATGTTATAAAGGGGTTTATGTGTGGGTGCAAAGTAAAATAGCGTGTACAATTTCCCTGGTTTAATTCTATGGGACATGAACATGATGAATTGATAAATCAAGTTTGCACCAATGCGGCGAATTGGGTAGAATCTAATAAAAGACATATAAATTCGTACAAATAAAACTATGTATTTAGCATTCAACATTTCTGAGTGCAGGGGTGCTTATCATCTAAGGCTAGTAATTAATATACAGACAGATGTAACTTAGCGAGCAGACTGAGAATAACTTCATCTATAAATGTTGCGTGCGTGGGTGCGTTGATTTACATTTTCATAGACTTAGAATGGGTACACGGGCAGAATGCACAAGTCACGTCCACATGTGTGCTAAGTTTGCAAACGCTTTAATGTGCATATACATTACAGTGTATGCACACATACGCCACACCTGAATGTGCACCAAACAAACATAAATATATCAGTCACACGTAGACGCAGGTGTGGCGTGAGTGAAGCTATAGCGATCAGGTGCGCTTCTATGGTGAGTGGATAGTGCCACTGCTAACGTATCGATCACCGTCTACGTGACATGTAAACGCGGTGATTTCAAAATAAAATGAAATTGAACATTTTGAAACGTAATCACCAAATAAGTCCAAAATAATGGATGCCCACACTCGGCGCGTGTGCAAGCTTTTCAAAAAGTTTCAGCTCTAACAGACACCGCGTCAATGAGATATTCGCTCCACAAACGCACACGGTCCTGTAATTAATAGATGGATGATTCCAGTTTATCCCATAAATGATATAAGGTATTTGAATTAATCTCTCCTCCATACTGCTTGTTGGAGATTATTACTTATTATTATCACATAATCATGTGGATGTAGTTGTTTAGGACTCACATCTAATTGAATTCATTAAAAAAAAAAAAAAAAAAATCAACAGGAGGATCTCACGGAGAATTTCTTTTGTTACAGAGGCTCGAGAAATAATACAAATGTAAAGAAGAAACACTTAACAAAGAAAAGAAAATGTACATAATTAAGTAAAATACTGTACACATTACAGAAGAGAAATAACAATAATAATACAAATGTACAAATTAATTTCCATGTAGGGCACTGGTCAATTAAAGTTATTTCTGTGTGTAACACGTCTTAAAAGTGAAACTCAACTCCTTGGTTATTGCTGACCTGCCATTAGGTGGAAATTAGAAAAAAAAAAAATTGTCTTGATTATGGGCGGGGCTCCTGGAGCAGTTAAGACACGCCCAGTCTAGACTATAAAATCTCCAATGAACAATATATGCTTGTTAACTAGCTACTTATTACTCAATAAACTTCTCTATTCACAATTTTCTCAATCCAACCTACTCACCACAAGTGCACACTGCATAGTCTACAGATGGTAGTTCCTATAGGAGGGGTGAAGGGGTTTTGTTACTCTTTAACATTATTAAAGATCAGGCTCAGAATCAATGCAACATGAGACGTTTATTAGAATACAAGCACACAAAAGTGTTTGGTAACTCTGGAGCAATAACATCTGCTTTTAGGTTACAGATTACTGTCTAATATTCACAAGTTTACCATCATGTCAAACTAGACTATTGTTTGGAATTGTTTGAATAGGTGTGTCAGGTGTATGTTTGAGTCCTCCACTTCTATAGAGGTAGATTTGTGTCTTTATTATTCAATCAAAAAAAGTTTTACTTCAGTCAAAAAATGTTTATTTCAATCAAAAAAGTTTACTGAAATCAAAGACAAGTTTACTGAAATCAAAGACAAGTTTACTTCAATCAAAACATGTTTACCGTACTTCAATCAAAAATGTTTATTTCAATCAAAAAAATGTTTATTTCAATCAAAAAAAATGTTAACTTCAGTCAAAAAAGTTTACTTTAATAAAAAATGCATATTTTCAGTCAAAGAAAAAAGTGTTCATATGTAAAAAAAAATCAGTAATCTGTAACCTAAAAGCAGATGTTATTGCTCCAGAGTTACCAAACACTTTTGTGTGCTTGTATTCTAATAAACGTCTCATGTTGAATAATAAAAACAAATTGACCTCCATACACACTACCACTAAACACACTTCTAAACTATCTCTACTTTCACAGATCATAGTTATAATTGAGAAACAACAAAGAATAGTATTATAGTTATTAGCAGTGTTGCTCAGGTATTCAGGTAAATAAAAGGGAAAATATTAGTGAAAAGAAACAATAATGCGTGCCCTATTTTCTATTAATAACATTACACTTAATCATGTATTGACACACCTTTGTGTGACTAACTGTGATATTGCATAAGTTCAACAATCTTTGGCTTCCGAGGTGAACACAACAATGTTATCAACAGGATCAGGAGGTAGAGGCTGGTGTGTAATCATGATAACGGGAGGATAAACAGTGTTTGCAATGCAGTCACATACTTCACGTGCACGTTGCCAACAACTTTCACTTGCATGTGCTGAAGCAGGCTTTTATTTTTTATAAGATAGCGTTGGCAGGAGCAACAGTAACGTGTTCTGCGTCTGTGTTGTTTATTATTTTAGTCTGAATGAGGTTAATGGTTCTAAAACAACAGGATGTTTGGATAACGAAGTTAAAGGGGGAGAGAGTAGTTAATTATTGACTATTCAAAGGGACTTTTATCATTTATCACTAAAGCTAAAGTTAGTGCTGCTTCGTTCATGCATGGAATAAACAGGAAGCTCGAATCCCTCCTGAGATTTTACTTAATCACTCACTGAGGATCTTTTGGTTTACACACACTCTCCAGACAGGCCGGTTTCATCTTTTTCATTTTCTAATTATCTTACTTTGGCGAGCCCGTGTGAACTCGAGCCTCCACTGCCTGTCCTTAGCTGACAGGAGTGTCACCCACTTACTAGGCTTTTTACTGCCATTACTTATTATATATCAAGTGACCAGGAAGCATAGATTAAAGATTCTCACATCTCTGGCACATATATATCAATAATTGTATAAATACAATTATTTTTATATATATATATATATAATTGTATTTATTTTTAATTGCAGCAGTGTCCTTGTGCCTTGGGGTTGCCTGAAATTTCTAGTAATATTAAAATTATATTTTTCAATTAAAAAAAAAAAAAAAAAAGTTTAGATTTGTATTTATTTATCTATTTTACACAGTTAAAAAAACCAGTACATAATATTACAGAAATAGATACGGTATACAGTGAGAAAAAGTCATGTGATATAAAAATGGGGTCATGACAAGAAAAAAGTTGGAAACCACTGCCTTAGACTAGATTATAATATTGTTACAAGTTATTTTTGAACCATCACATGTTTTTTTTTTTCCAAAAAAAGGAGAACTTCTTTTGATGGAGGAAGAGAGTAGAGAGGTGGTGGGGAATCACAAAATCAGACACGAGAGATTTTAAGAAAACTCTCTAGAGCAGGGGTTCTCAAACTGGGGTCATTTCTACTACAAAGACCTTAAATATTTAAGTTTAAACATTCAAAAAATGAATAGATAATTCCATTTAGTGCAACAGAAGGCATTAAATTATGTTTAATTGACATAAGGATTCTGGAACCAAAAGGTTGAATAGTTCATAATTTGGGGGTCGGGACCAAAACCCAAATGTGGGTCACAGACCTGTTTTTAGTTAAGTAAGCAGTGCTGTGCTTTTATTGTGAAGGGGATTTCTTTTGAAGCAGTACATTAGTGTGTTGTTGTTTGAAGCTCCTGCTGCCTGTGTTTGTTTGACCCAGACGTCCCAGAGAGACACCCAGAGTGCACGTGGACGCTTGCACAGGATCCCTCCATCATCCACTTCAGCTGCTCCTGGTTTGGAGCGTATCCACCACCGAAGCTACGCTGGGAGGGCGCGGCTGATTTCCAGGAGGCTGATAGCCTGTCTGTGGCCTGGAACCGCTCGCTGCTTTCTGACGGGCAAACGATGAAGTGCTCGGCCCGGCACCAGCTGCTAGGCCCCGGGGAAGAGAAAGGGTGTTCCTTTATTTTGAGTAAGTACTCCCTTAGATTGTGTTCCTGCTGCATTTTAATTACAACACTGGAAGCCTTTATTGCACAAGGGTCAAACTCAAGGCCTGACCCTTAGCATCCAATATGGCCCACAGGAAAAAAATATTCTTAGTTTCTTGAATGCATCTGGCGACCCCATGGTTGAGAACCCCTGATACAGAGTATCTTAAATAGTTAAGCAGTGTTTCTTCTTCTCCAGGTCTTCCTTATCCTGAGGGTGATCCACTGGTGGCGGCACTGGAGGGCACCAACTTGACTCTAATCTGCAACGAGGCCAAATCTTTACCACCCGCCCAGAAAACATGGAGCAAAGGAACTGAGCAGGGGAAAATCCAGTCGGGGTCCAAGTACATTGTGTCGGAGGAAGGCAGCGCTCTGAAGCTGACTATAGTCAACGTCAGCAAGGACGACGAAGGCATCTACTTCTGCCTGAGTGAAAACATACTGGGTGTGCGTGAGCTGGAGGTTTACCTCACAGTTAAAAGTGAGTTTGGGACCATTCTGGAAAACTTTAGGTTACTCTCATAACCCCGGTTCTATGAGTAATACAGTATGAGTGAAATATTATGAAATGGAACATTGTGAGGCATAAAATGTCAGTCTGTTAAGAACTGAACAGATGGTCCTGTCTATACATGAAGCAACTCTGCCTCTGCAATGCTGCTCCACCTGTTGACCCGCCTATCTTTCTGCTGAGTAACTCTATTCTCTTATCTTGGTGTTTACAGCTGCAGCCTCCGCTTACACCGGAGGGATCATCGGCGTCTTTATCGCAGCGCTCATCGTGGGATCAACTGTGATTTTGGCTAAATTTCTGTACTCCAGCCGACACCGCATCTGCCTCGGTACATTCTACTACACTTTACACCATAAGCATTGACAGCACAAATGTGAATCATTGAGTTATTTGTGATGGAGATTTCTCTGCTCCAGCACACACCAGCCTTCTAAATCAGGGGTTCTCAACCTTGAGACACTGGGAGGGGGTTGCCAGATGCCTTTAAGAAGCTAAGAACATTTTTTGAACAATTTGTGCCTATTTTACCCTTTTTCTGCGACTTCACCAAACTTGCCATATTTTCATTATTTCATTATTTTCATCACATTTTCTTGCCATATTTTTGCTCCTTTTAATACATTTTCACTACATACTCTCATTCAATAAATTTTTGTCACTTATAAACTCTTTCCGCCACTTTTCCCACCTAAGGTTGCATATGTTGATCCATTATTGTCGCTTTTAACCTCTTTTCACCATTTTTCATGCTTATTTTTGCCAATTTAACCACATTCATGATTTGTCGTTCCCATTATTTGACAATTTAATTGTTCATACTAATTGTTGCAATATTGACACTTTGAACCCTTTTTACCACATTTTCTGCCTGTTTTTTGCCCACTCTAATTTGGAACTTTTAACCAATTTTTGTACTTTTTAAAATCTCATTTCACCATCTTTTCCACCATTTTTGGTCACTTTTAACCCATTTTATTTCTAATTAAAACAAGGATTTACATCTTTAAGATGACTATATACACAATGGCACAAATAATAATTTTCCTAGATAACAGTGGATATTAATCAGATAAATAAATCATTGTGGTTTTCACAGATTCATAAAACAATGGACCATCATTTTGCTGACTTTATGGATCGCTCCCAAAAATCTCTCCCTTTTATTCCCCCTCATAGATGGACCTGTCCCCACATGTTTTTGAATATTCATGTCTGTGTTCAACCACCTTCAGGTACAGTGGGGGTCCCCGGTCACTGGCACCTTTATTTTGGGGGTCACGGGCTGAAAAGGTTGAGAACCACTGCTCTAAATGATACAGAATGATGACAATATATGGATTCCTATTTGTTGAAATATGCTTCACTTTGAGTTTAATGTCTCTAAGAAATGGATGAATATTGATTTTGTATTTTTCATTTTGTTTCAGGAGGAATCTGTGAGTAAGTACCACTCATTCTATTACAATTTAAAATATTCCAGCACTTACTATTATAAACAGACTCGATTAGTGCAGCTGATACACATGGACACAAATATTCAATGTAATCTGACCATCTACAACAGACATGGGCATGCACAATGCACACTCAATATTAGAAAAAAATATACAAAACTGGAACAAAAAAAAACACAATAAGAGAGAAATATACAAAATTACTCCAAAATGCACAAAACAACAAAACATTTTTGAAAAATATACAAAACTAGAATGACAAAAACACAAAATGAGAGAAATATACAAAATGACAACAAAAACACACAAAACGACTTCCAAAATGCACAAAAACAACAAAAGCACATTTTAGAAAAATATACAAAATGGGAAAAATTTTAGAATATACAAAACAAGAACAAAAGCACCAAATGAGTCAAAATAACTCATAAAATGCACAAAACAGTAAAAACACAAAATTTGAGAAAAAATACACAAAACTACAACAAGAAAACACAAAATAAGGAAAAATATACAAAATAACAAAAATACACAAAATGAATCAAAGTACACAACAAACGGCAACTAAAATGTTTATGCTAAATGCTGACACTCGTATGATGATGTGGCCCACGGATAAGGAACCAGTGTGAGTAATTTTCTATCAGGCAGCTTTTACTAGTGAATAACCTAATGTTTTGTTACCAGGCAGACGGATGAGGACAGAGGAGACGTTCTGAGTCTGGTGGAGTCGGACGATGAACAGATTTTTCAGGACTCTGTCCCTTATCTGCCTCCTTTAACCAACGGGGGCCACACAACACTGGTGCAGATACATCGGATCCCGTCAAGTAGGAACCAACTTTCACATGTTTTTTTATTTATTTAATTGTGTAAGTTATGGGAACCCTAACTAGGTTTTTGTTGCCCAGGTGATCACGAGGACGTTGAAAATGCTGAAACCAACCTAGAGCAGCTGGAGGACACAGAAGAGTCTGAGGATCTGGTCATATTTTAGATACGAGGTGCACTCGGATTCATGTGGAGTTTGAACTAAGTACAAATGTTCCCCAGTGAGACTGTGAAGAACTTGGTGGAAAGCTAGGAAGAAAAAAAATTGTGAAATTATTTTTTATTAAGATGGATTAATTTGTAAAGAATTTTAAAAGTGTGCAGTAAATGTGTTTTTTTGGAACGTGTGACCTGTTGCATCTATGTATTTGTTTTGTGATGTTACATTCTCACTCTTTATTGTAGTGCATGTGTCACACGTTCATACTTCATCTCAGAGGTTGGAATCAGTGATCAAACTGTCTAAAAATGCAGGTGAGCCTTTTCATTGGCTACGTCACGTGTGTAATTAACTCCTAGTTTGAATTCCTATAGTTTTACATCATGTGTCATTGAAACCAAATGTCCAACCTCAGTTATTTAGATGGAAACTTGCCATTATTTCATATTGAATAAATATAACGTACAATAATTATTTTTAGTAAATGGCTAGGCAACTCTTTAATCATGGATAAGACCATTTACACTAATCCTTGCTTAATATTTAAAGTTGGACATTAAATCAGTGTTTTAAAAAAAATAAATTAAAAAAAAACTTCGAGAAAAATGTTTCTGGGGTCACCAGAAATTTGTGATATACAAACAAGGTCACAACCCAAAAAAGGCTGAAAACCACTGCATTAAATGTTTTCATCTGACATTAAAGACAATGAAGGCCTCGTCGTTCAATAAATCAAAGATAAAAAAAATGTTGAGCGTTGCTGGAAATTTCGTTTCAATCTCTTCGGTTTGTTAACATTGTCAGAAATGTCTCACTCATTGCATTGTGGGACCAATGCATAGAAGTGGTTTTACTTCATTCTTCCTGCGATTTCTTGTGTTTGGCGCTAAAAAAATCTGCCAAAGTGACTACCCAACACATTTCTGGTGTTTTCACAGACTGAAAGTAGAGGTAATACCATGGCGGATGTTTAGTTTAAAGCACATGGAAAGATCCGAATTCGGCCGAAATCGAATGCCTGGCGTAGTGAAGTGATCTCACAGGGAATACTGGGAACAAAAATGGTTAAAGTGAATCGCCGTTCGCTTTATCTGTCAAAGAAACACTAGAAATCACATTAGGAATGATGTAAAAACACTTTAACGCATCCTTCTGTGGGACTCCACATCCCACGATGCAATGCGCAAAACTTTTATCAAAATGTCACTGAGAGAATACATCTTTATTGATCTGCAAACTAAAAAATAGTGTCTCCTGCAGCTGTTTGCCTAATTCACTGGTGGCAGTTCCAATACATTTTTCAGGGTTGAAGAATATTCAATGACCCAGAGGTGAGTGTTTCTCAAAATCCTTGCTCGAATAGGACAGTCTACGGAAGCTGATTAGGGCCCGTTTTGATGGATAAAATTATTTTGGGCAAATCAAGAATGATGTTGAGATTAAAGTTGAAATTTTGAAAATAAACTCAAAACAATTTATTGTGATAAAAGTCGAAGGTTTGATATTCAAGTCAAATCTAGGTTAAGGTATATTGAGTAAAAAATACAAAACAAAAACATGCTATATTAGCGAGAAAAATAGGCAAAACCAGAAAATAAAAACACAAAATGACTCCAAAAATATCACATTTGAGAAAAATATATAAATACGGCCCTTGGATCAAATACAATTCCATTTTGTGCCCCACACTGTGATACTGAAGGCTTGAGTTTGGCTTTGTAAACATTGCACTTTTGTAATCACATTCAAAAATGTGACTTAGATATTAATAAATGTATTAATTATGTGTGTGTATGACAGCTGTGATTAACTCAGTGTGTTGGGGGCGGGGCCAAGACTTACGTAAGGAGGTGAACGTGACTGCGTAGAGGAGCTGCTCAGTGGTTCTAGTGACTCACAGACACGGGGAGAGACGTCAGGGCTTGTGTCGGTTATTTCTCACACGGAGGACGGACAGACGGACTCGGCTGTTCGGGGTCATTTTCCAGCGCGTCCCCTAATGAGCAGTGGTGGTCCCTCTGTCAGCCCACATCCGGGAATTAACTGTGTGAAGCGGAGAATGTGAGGAGGGGGAAGCAGCGATGTGCTCCAGGGAGAACCGCGGAGAACCACCACCACCACCACCGACTTGTAAGTGACATATTTATCCGGTTGTCACGGTGACACTGCGGGGCCCGCACATTAGGACGAAGCATAATAATTAAAGAACAAGGACGTGGCCGCTGTCAAAGTGATATTCTACCATTTGTCCATCCTCTTAGCGACCGACCCGGCTCTCCTCCTGGAGCTGAAGACCAGGCGGCCTCCGTCCTTACTGGAGCGGGCGGGATGTGAGACCTGGAGCGTGGACTTCTCCCCAGACGGGGCCTGGTTCGCCTGGTCCATGGGACACGGCATCGTGTGGGTGGTGGCCTGGCCGCTCGACTCCGTGTAGGTTTCACCTGTTTACTTTAAATCTCCTACGCGGTGCGTTCACGCACGACTCGTACATTCTTCAAATGTTTTATTTATTTTTAACATTATTTAAACATGATGCACCAGATCCCGAACAAAAAAAACTATTGATCTTACATTTAACCATTATTATAGACAAAAAGGAGAGACACAGTAAATTACAGTATTACGTACTAAAATACTCTTTAATCCAACCTATAGCATACATACACACTGAGGGAGAACATGCAAACTATACAATACAAAGTTGGGGCTACACAGAGCAAAGGTCAGTGCAAATGCAGGTAATTGGATTTTCCGTTCAGGAAAGGACAGTACAGAATGACAAAAATATTATTTATATGGTTCTTTACTGCTTTTTTAAAAAAAAAAATAAATAAAAAGTTTCAAATTTGACATATATATATATATATTTTTTTATCAGAGTTAAGGAGGGATAAACAACCTTTTTAAAAATAAAACTAAAAAAAGTCGATTTTCACTTTCTCTTTCTTAAAACAAACAAGAAGGAAAAAAAAAATAAATACAAAAAACACCATTTTTCATATGCTGCGACCAAAGGTTGCCTTTTTCAAAGTAAGAGCACATCTGAGGACGCTGCTGTGTCTGGTTTGTACCTGTGAGTTTTTCTAGCCCAGGCTAAAATGTCTTTAGAACTTTACTAGGCTGGTAGTCTGCAGAAATCTCTGCATGTATACTACACTAAAGTGGAAGTGGTTTTTCCTCTAATCATGTTGTGTTCCCTGAGACACACCCTTTTATTGTTTCAAATAAAAACATACTGTTCCACATCCATAAGTGTCTGTTACACAACAGTGCCAAAATTCTTTCTCTGACACAGCATTGTCCTCAAACGCACTCTTACTTTGAAAACTAAAACTTCTGGTCGTACAATACAGGGAAAAAAAAGGGGAATTGTTCAGTTTTTTACCCTGAAAAAGAAAATCGCCTTGAATTTCAATCTTAATTTTTGAACTTTTAAATAAAAATCATCTAATTAATAATTTCATTGTTTTTTTATATCATTTTCTGAACATAAATTCCACTGACCAAAACATACAGGCAAGCAAATCACCATTTCTCTGTGAAGTGTTTGATCACTGCATGTCAGGGATGGGCTAAGTGTGGCAATCTGACAGCTAACCAGATGAAAAGCAGGCAATTATAACATGTGAGTCGCCCACAGTGCCTTAAATAATAGATGAAGAACACCAAAGCAGCATCGTCCTTATCTCATTGTGCATGTGTTGGACAGGGTGTGACACACATTTATGATGTTCCTTATGAGAGAAGGTCAGTCAGTCAAACGTTCTTGAGCTCTTTTAAAGAGTGACCTCATAAAGGTTAATTTTAAACAGCGGCGCGGCGTCACTGCTTTGTTCTTTTCTTTCTAGAAACCAGTTTGCTAATGGTTAAAAATGCACACGGGTGACATTTTTAGCTTAATTTGTCTGAAAGCTTGCTTGATTCTCATCTAAAAATTAGTGAATTTGTACATATTTAGTTATAATAATTACTGGTAATAAATGCAGTTGTTAATCTTTGGTCCTTTTGTTCTCACTTTATTACTTATTATTTATATTTTGTTTTCCTTGTAAAGATTTTGACCATCACCAGACCAATGTTTGTTTGCATTTCTGCTCTCTCGCCCACAGAGATGGTCAGGACGGAGAAATCGACCGAGGAGATAAAAGCTTCAGCTGTGGTCACCCAGTGTGGGGGCTCGCCTTTGGGCCCAGACCCTCAAAGTCCCAACGTATTGGAGGCAAAGCCTCTTCTAGAGGGAGTAAAAAACTGCTCCTGGCCACTGGTTTGGAGACCGGAGTGATCAAGATCTGGAACGTTCTGACAGGTTTGTACTTGTTTTTTTTGGTTTTTTTTATCTACGTTCTGTAGTTTCCTCTAAGGTATTTCTCAGCTAAATATTTTTCATGTGTTTTAGGTGAAGCTGTTATGGATCTTCATGGCCATGAAGGTGTGGTGAGAGACCTGGTGTTTCCTCAGAACGGGATGCTCATGCTCATATCGTCTTCAAGAGACAAAACTTTAAGAATTTGGGACCTGGCTCAAAAAGGTTTGACTGATTTAAATGAGTTTCAACTTAAAGAAGAACATTAAGCACATTTTGTATTGATTACATCAGGTTAAATAGTGACTTGCAAAGATTCCTTTAAGGAAACTATATACTGTACATGCTCTTTCACTTATTTATTAAACACAAGTTGGGGCCTATGATTGTCCGTGATTGTCAAAAACAGACGGAAAATACAGAATTCGCTTCCTGAAATGGAATTTACAATAATGCATTGGATTTTATATAGTGCATTATCACAGACACTCAAATAACTTTACAGACTTTCACTCCACACTTAGTGGTGGTAAGCTAGTGTTGTAGCCACAGCTGCCCTGAGGCAGACTGATGGAAGCGAGACAGTCATAGTGCGCCATCGGCCCCTCCGACCAACACTCACTCACACACTACGTTCATACTAGGCAATGTGGGTGAAGTGTCTTGCCCAAGGACACAATGACAGATACCACTGAGGCGACTGTCCCCCACTGTGGCCCCTGGAATTCTCAGTGGTCTCCATCCATCTACGAACCAGGCCCAGACCTGCTTAGCTTCTGTGATCGGGCAATGATAGGCTGGTAAAATGACAATATTGTTGTTTTTCTGTTTATTTTTTAAACAAAATCAAGCAGAAATTGTAATGTGACACTGAATATAGCCTCACATGCATGTATTGGAAAAATATCCTGCACTTGGATTTGTCTCTAAACAGGTGGTCAGAGACAGAAACGCCAATTCTTTAGTCCAGCAAGTTCATTTTTTCTTTTTTGAAAATAATGTGTTAAGGTTTCTTTTATTCAGATGACTTTTTTATGAGGTCAAATTGAAAGTTCTGTCAATTGCTAAAATTGAATGTAATGTGAAATGATTAACTTTATTTACTGAAATGGAAATATGACACTGACTAAACCCTCACTTTAGGTACAATATCAGCCATTCCACTATAATTGTGTGCTTGTTTTGGCATATTTCTGCTAAAATATGAAATGAATAACAATAGTAAACTCCAACCGTATTAAAAATGTTTGGCACAATTTAGGAAAGTTTTATTATTAGCCTGTAATGACATGTAATTAGGGAAAGGAAATATGTAAACAGGCAAAGTGGTGAACTCTGAAAGGGAAAATCTGAAGTTTTATAAAGTCTCATTTTGTACTCTCCAGATTTATGCTAATGTTACATTTGAACATTTCCAGGATTACTTGTACTTAAGTTTTAGTTTTGAATGGCAAATTTAAGATTTCAATTTCAGATTGTCCTTGAATGCACCATGAAACCATGACAATCTGCTATCCCAGCTAATTATATAATAAAATATTTATTTGTATTATGCTTTTCTGGAGGTGTGCAGTTGTATTTAAGCCCCATTTAATTAACAGTCTTATTTAATTATGTATGTTTTCTTTTCATTCAAAAATATTTATGGGGCATACAGTATGTTTATAAAAAAAAAGAAAGTTCCCCCTTGGGATGAATAAAATATATCTGATTCTGAAACTTGACCCGACTTAAACAGGGGCCGTTATCATTAGACACGGGTAAAAATCAATTGTTTTTGTTTTTTATGAAAGGTAAAAAGGTCCAAGTGCTCTCAGGTCATAAAGACTGGATCAGCAGCTGCTGTGTGTCCTCTGACTGCAGCATGATTGCATCCGTCGGCAGGTTTGACAGGGTGAGTTTTTCTATTATAGAAAACATATTAATCTTCCATAAAGGTTACATTATAATTGGTTTCATAGTCAATATTGATTTCTTTTTAATACATTGTTTTTTTATTACAAACGATTGAGGACCAATCATATTGTCTTTGTGTGTTTTTTTTTTTTTTTTTTAACCAAACACAGATGAACAAGATTTTATTTAATTTGATGATCACATGTTGTTAGTCAGTCTGTTGTTAAGTCCTGAAACTTTCCAAGAACCTAAACTCCACTCACACGCTGAGTTCCCCTATGGCTGTGTTCAGATGGTGTGTCTGTGGAGTCTGCGCTCCTACACCTTCATCAAGAACCTGACAGGAGGAACACATAAGACCCTGTACCTGATGTCCTCCTGTGACTTCTCTCCTGACGGCGCCATGTTGGCCACCGCCGCCTTCAGTGGCTCCAGCTGGTGGATCGACCTCTGGGACCCGTACACGGCAGAGAAACTGGCCACGCTGGCGTAAGTGTCCAAACCATCACCTCACACCAACAAATCTCTCACTGCTTGTTGTTCCCACTACATAGAAACAGGAAGTTGAGTTTACTTAAGTTTTATTACTACCAGCAGGACGTGGTAACAAAGGTAGAGGCGGGGAAGCGTAAACGTGTCAAACTGTTGCAGTCGGTGTTTATATCTGACACACAGAAACAAATGTGGAGAGTGACTCCTACAGCTAGAGAGTAATAATAGTGATCAGTTTTTATTTTGTGACCATTGTCACTGCTTAATCAACAACAAAAATACGTTTTTTCTTTTAATTCAGTTTTTTTTAACTATATATATATATATTTTAAATCTTATTTTAGTTTTGTTTCAATTTAAGATTTTTTTTTTTTTACATTTCAACTTTATTTCCAGAAAAAAAGGTGCATTATAAAGGTACAATGGGAAAAAAACAGAGCATTTTCCCCCCCTCACATTTAAGAATTTTTTTTAAATAAGTGTTTTATCTCTTTTCAGTGACTATTTTGAAGACTATGGACAAAATCAAATATCGGCGATACAATTCTCTCCGAACGGATTGAACTTGAGCATCGTAACTGACGACAGGTAAGCAGCTCATCACCTTTTTCAAAAGTGACTTTTTACACTGTCAGTCACTTTTATCACATTGTATTTTAAATATCATACTATATTAATTCCTCCTTTTTGCAAAAGTGTTTTTGGGCAGTTTTTTTCCACCTAAAAATTGCTAAAATAATGCTTAATTTAATAATTTTCCGACCATATGCAATTTAAATTGTCAGACTCTTTTTCCTGCCATTTAAAGCTTGACATTCCTGGTTTGTATTTATATTTTCCTCTCTACTCACAAACATTCACACTGCTGGTTTGTGTTGACAGAGCGCTGAGAATCTGGGAGCCAGGAAAGAGAGGAATGGTGATGCAAACCAAAAGAGACCGAGAGTCTAACGGGCTGTGCTGCAACTACCATCCACAAGGGGGCGTTGTTGCAACTGGGTAAAAAAATTTTTAAGTCAATTATTTTTTAAAGCGTTATTTCCATTTTCCACTCCATTGTTTGAGTGGGATAAACACAAGGTTTCTCGAAGTGTGTGTGTGTGCTCTGATAAGCTCAACACACACACATAATGATTCTGTCCCACCACTGATCTTCCTCAAAGCCTGAAATCTATTGTGATCAAACGAGATCCAACAACATGATTTAATGCTGTATTCTAACCCACTCAGTTCTCTGGATTTTCCCACCTCCTACTTGAAAAAGTGACTTGGAACGAGGGCTGAGCAATATTTCGAGAATCAAGATTTATCCAGTTTTCTATTTTGGCGATATGGAAAATTACAATATGGCCTATAATGATATAGTCTTATTTTATAGCTTATTTTGTATTAAAATACTCAGTTTAAGAGTTGCTGCGTTCACACAGTTTGATCAATCACTGAGTGTGTTCTAACCCAAACCTTCCTCTAAACAAGTCACACTATATTGAGAGATTTCTACGTGCTGCTGCTAAACTTGGTTTAACTCTGAGATCGGAAATTTTAACACAAAAATGCCAGATTCCGAGTTCCCTTGAACGCAGCATTACCCGGTGTCACGGACTGAGTTTACCTCATACTGAGATCAATTACTCAATTCAACTTTATTTATATAGCGCAAAATACAACAAAGTCATCTCAAAGCACTGAACAAAATATAAAGTCCGTAGTAAAAAAAGAAAGAGCATGCGAACTACTGGAAAATCCATTTTTGCTACTTCCGCTATGCTGAGTGAGTGACAATTTCATAACGTAATCTCAATACAAATAGGAATAGTTTATTCTCCAAAAGAACATGATTATAATATACATTGCAATAAATAACAGTTAACCTAATGTAACTTTACAATAATAGGCTGTTGTATTTATATAAATGAACAATCTGATCATGACAATCATGTTTTTATCATTGGTTGATTTATTTATTTATTTTTTTTAAATCGATGGTCGACCGATGTGATGTTTTAAGCATTTAAAAAAAAAAAATCAGTACCGCACTCTCTGTGTGGGATTGTACACGGCAATTCCAGCATGGGTACATCTGTTCGTAGCAGTCATTGTAAGATAATCTCAGGACGGAGGTAAACTCAGTCTGTGATGCTGGTTCTGTCAGTTCACTGCTTGACTGACATTCACTTACACGTCACAACTCATGGGATCATGAGAGTTGTCGGCTTTCCCCCCAAACATGAGATTTGGTTATAAATATTCAACAAGTTTAATATTTGATTGTCTGCATCAAAGTCGTTTCGAGGCTGATCATCGAGTCACATTAACTCTAAACACCTCAGAACACATAAAACATGAATTATCTGGGTTTGTCATCCTTGGTTCTCTGTGTGTACCCCACTTTAGGGAGAAGTTTTTCTATATTTAATATCTCTCTCTATATATATATATAATTATGCTTACTTTAAATCAGAGGCACTTGCTTTTGCTTCTGATAATCCACTTGAACACATCGAGCTGATGTGCAGCTGAAAATCTCATCAGCAAAATAAAAAGAGAATAACAAGGAAAACTCTCCTCCCAGCACCAGAGACGGACACGTGAGGTTCTGGAGGGCCCCCACGGTGGTGCCGAGCCTCTGCCACCTGTGCCGCTCCATCCTCCGCCACTCTACCTCCACCTACCAGATCGAGGCGCTGCCCCTCCCCAAGAGGATCTCAGAGTACCTCACCTACAGGACCATCCCCGAACGCCTGAAAACCTGCTGCTCCTCCTCCGATGACGAGGAGTGGGAGAGTCACACTGTTTAAACTTTAGACAGTGACCGGTTGCTAGGGGCGACCGTTGGTCTGTGATAAGCCACAACATTAAACCCTGCTGACAAATTCTGTGATTTGAGGATGCATTAAAGGACGGATGGAAAGTAGTTAAAGGGCATGTTACCAACTTTATCTTTAAAGGACAAAAAAACTACATAGAAATGATCTAGAGCTTCTATTACAGAGCAGAATAGTGCGGAGTCATTAGTGTGTAAGACAAAAACATGACAAATGCTGCTACCAGGTGCTTGCACTAATGTCTATGCTTATTTACCTGTTCGACTAATGCCTGTGCATTGTATTATTGCTATTTTTCCTCCTGCAGGAAACGTAATGGTGTTTAAAAAAAAAAAACATGCAGCTTTAATATTGTTGGACAATGTTAGATTACCAGAATAACAATAAAAAATAAGTAGTACCTTTAAAGATCAGCTCGTCAATTGAACCATCCAGGATCGTCAGAGGGCAGCTAACACAAGTGCCAGGTTATTAATGCCTCAAATCCCCAATAATATTAACGTCTTAAAATAAATTTTTTTTAATATTCTTAAAGAATTTAATTTTTTAATCCTTTTCTTTCCTGTTATCAGCTGCATGACTATAGTGACTTTACACATTTACAACCCCTATGTTCTACCAAATTTACTTACACTGTGATTTGTGAAAACTTTTATTTTTGGAATAAAAACTATATGTTTAAAATCATAACTTCCTGCTCTATTTACTAATGTTTGTGATTTTGAGACTTCAAAAAGTACAACTAAACCAAGTCCAAACTAAAAAAAAAAAAGCAGCAAGTGCAAAGCTTAACACCAACACTACACAGTTGGTTATAATGTTGTGGCTAATCAATACTCACTTTAATAAATAAAAGGCCTTCTTAAAGGGCAGCTAGATTGTGCACATAAACATATCTTAAGACCTACTTTGTGCACCTTTCAGTGAGGATTTCATATATTGCACTAGGCTGTAAAACTGATGCATTTAACCACTGATTACCTGACTTGAATAGCATCATTTTATATTAATTTATTATGTAAATAATATCCATGTTTGTCTTTTTAATCTTGTGTTTACCATTATCACTGCACAATATGTACCACTGCTGGTAATTGTTCATAGGAAAAAAAAAGTTAAAAAAAAAAAAAAAGCTGGACTTGTAGGAAAACAAATGTTTTATTAAAGATTTCAATAAGTACTGTTTGTATGTGATTTGTTTATAGATCTATACACTTGCTAAATAATCCCACACAGGTTCATTAACCCAACTCAATTAACACTGACTTGATGGAAATTGGTCGTCACGTTGCACAAGCTGCTGATCTACAAACAGATGGTAGTGGGCGGGGCTTCTTTGCTGATGAAATCCAAAAGTTTTCTTCACGAAGCTTCGTTGACCACCAGATCTCTCACTGCCTGGAACGCTGCCACCATGGAGCTCAGCTGGATCTTCTCACTGGTTCCTGAAGCCAGTCTGTGTCTGAGGAGCAGATGAGAACCACTAAACAACTGCATTGACTTTCATTAAAATGTACAGCGATGAGTGTCACACGTACTCGATGTCAGCTAACTTGATGAGCAGCTCAATCCGTACAGCTGGAGGGAAATCCACTTGGGAAAAGAAAGAATCACATGGGAATTATTTTAACACTATTATCCTTGAATATAAAAACACATTTTACCTTTGGGGTCAGATTTACCTCCAGAAAATGATTTTCAGAGAAATTGTAGGCCAAGTTTTTGTGTAAAGCACTTGTTTATTTGTTGAATACATAAATAACTTGATAACGAAACCTTGACCTGTTTTCTAGCGCCACCATCAGGCCAAACCTCTAAATTAGAATTAAATGATCTTGAATAGTTTTCATTCATATCTTCACAAATTTACTGACATTAATCCTCCTATTATCCTCATATATTACTATAACACATTTGACCCTTGGGGTCAATCTGACCCCAGAAATGTTGGCCAAGCTTTTGTGTGAAGCACTTGTTTATTTGTTGAATACATAAATAACCCTTTGATAATAAATCATTGACCTGTTTTCTAGCACCAAAGCAAGGCCAAACTTTTAAATTAGAATTAAACTATCTTGAATAGTTTTCATCCAAATCTTCTCAAATTTACCAACAACATTAATGACTAGGGGTGTCCCGTTCTGATATCAGCCAGAAAACAAATATCGGATTTTATTGTTTTTTTGGATTTCTTTTTTCAAAACTTCTATTTTATTTTGTTATTTCTTTTTTCAATCATAAAATATTTTTTATTATAAAAGGTTCATTATATGTAATCCATTGGTTTATAATACATGGATCTGTTTTTTTATTTTTTAATAATCATACCCTTCCTAACACTATAAAACAAGTAATAAAAGTATGTATGATTCGTGCTGATAACGTGTCAATAGGTGGGTTAAAAATGCAGAATATTGATTAATCATCTGATTAGAAGCTTCTAACTACACTTTACATATTTGATGAGGTTTAAAGTTAAAGCTGGATATGATAAGTGTTGAGCTGAATCTTTAAAAAAAATCTATGAGAGAACTACACTTCCCAGAGTGCATCTCTAGGAGGAAAATGGGCTTCTGTGTGACCTGAGCAGTCATCATCACTGAGTTGGAGCACCTGAGATGGACTGTGGGAAGCTCAGTCACGCAAATACGCTTCAGTGGAAAAAACACTCCATGGATTCAGTCCAAAGACGCCAATGGTCAGTGAAATGTTCATTTATTGTCATGGTCTTTGAAACTCTGCTTAATATGTGGCGTTGAGAGAATTTGCACTAAGACATGAAATTCTAAGTATGAAATTCAAGTGTTATACAAAAATTCAGTTTAAATGTTAAAACTTCACTGAAAATGTGAAAATGCTTTTCTTTGACATCTAAAAAGGCTGTTTAAATGTTTAAAATGGTTTAGTTTGTTTCTGTCTTTAAGAGGTTTACAACCTAATGATTGAAAAGACAAAAACAAAAGAAAAATACAAGTAAATTCAGTCGGAAATTTGAGTTGTTCTCTCATCCTTTGGAAGTTAAACAAGAGGTGGACTTGACAATAACTATATATGCAATATATATATATATATTAGTGGTGGGACTCTAAAATCTAATTAATTAGGGACTTGTAATTAATCTCGATTAATCGTATAACAACATTTGACACGAGAAGCAACGTTGTTACCAATTTAAATGGATTTTGGTTTATGACGAAATCAATGAAAACAAATGAGCTTCAACAATTTCATAGGGTTTATTATTTTATTATTCATGCTGTTGGTGGTGAATCATACTGTATATACTGTACATGTATATTTAAAGTCATATTTTAAAGCTTCTGGATACAATTTTTTTTTTAAAAATCAAATAAACCCATAGTGTAAGCATCAAAAATCAATAATTTGCTCGAGGAAAAAAAAAAGATAAAGTTGCTTCATTAAATATTTCCATCTATTACTACATCTATTATACTCTACTCCAGTATCATGAACCTCTAAAAAAACACATTTTCTATCCATACAATTGCATTAACTTAATTAATTTTGTTTTTATTTAAACTGAATTACTTCTTAACGTGTATTCTCTGTAGAGCCACGAGATGAACAGGTTTTATTTAAATGCAACATTTAGCCACTCGTACTGTTATATTATTATTTAAATGGTCATTTTTTAATGTACAGAAGCTTGTTTAAACTACTTTAAGGCAACCAAATAAAAAAATAAACATAGGATAGAATGAGGGCTTCTGCAGAGCTTCTTACCTCTGTGTACGAGCAGATGAATGTCTGTGAGAATATCGTTGAGGGCCAAACCTTTCAGAGTCTTCAGCTGAAGGATTTCTAGGAACAAGCGGCTCAGGAACCTTTAGGAACACTAGTTGGATTCTAGGATCAACATGTGTAGATGTGAACTGAAGGATACGTTTGTAGGCCGTGGTGAAGTCTTGGTTGAGGCACCAGTCGAGGATGTTGGCGATGTCTGAGCGGAGCGGGTGACCCGTGCACGTGTAAACCGTTTCCTCACTCACCTTATCGTACGCCATGCTGGTGCTCTGAAACAGATTTCTGAATCCGTTTATTTTCATTATCTCATTGACGTTCCCTAACTCATTACTGGCTTTTAAACTTCCCAAAATCGTGTCAAAAATATGATTAATGGAGTTAAATATTGATATTATTTTTCATTTTCTGCATTATTTGCGCTGAAGGCATGCACTGATATCACCCAAGGTTCTGTTTGCTAAAGTTGCTACATATTAGGCTACAATAAAAAAATGAAGTCTAAATATATTCACTGTCATATTGCAAATTTTGCTTGATTTTGTAAAAAAAAATATATATATATATATATATATATATTTTTTTTTTTTTTTTTTTGTTTTTAATAAAAAAAAAACCGATATTGCGATTTCTGCTTTAGGCAGTAAATTCCATTTTTTTATTTTTTTTATTTGTTTTCCTGTTAGAAATTTTTTTAATTTTTTTTATTTGTTTTCCTGTTAGAAATTTGCTATGCTGATAAAAAAATAAAATGAATAATGATTAGCTACATATTTTAATTATTGGATGAGAAATGCACAGAACAGGCAAACAAAATGAAACAAATGGAGCATCAATCTATCATCTTAGGTTTTTAAAAATTGAGCAATAAAACGTGCAAAATATCTGTAATTTGTGATCCATGAACAGATTATGTGGCAGTTTTGAATATATTTTGAAGTGAAATGAATGAAATCCAGTTTGTCACTTGAACAAACCCAGAGCCATTACTAAAAAAGAAGAAAAGTGTAATGTGAGCAGTTTACCTGCAGTATGTTGAGCGATCGTCTCATATCACCAGAAGATAACGTCACGATTGCCTTCATTCCATCAGGAGTGATGTCGATACTGACACAGAAAGAATAGCAAGCTGTGCTAAGATTCCACCCAAAAATAAATAAACTGAACATGTTTTATTGTTGAAAAAAAATAAATCCCTACTCACTTTTCCTGCTGAATGACAAACTCTAGGCGTGGGATCATCTGGTCTGGAGATAATGGACCGAAGCGGAACCTGGTGCAGCGGGACTGCAGGGCCGGGATGATTTTAGACAAATAATTCCCAATGAGGCAGAATCGAGTGTTTTCTGTGTATTTTTCAATCACTGAGATGGAAAAACAAAAGGAAACAAGTTAAAAAATATTAGAATAAATTGTTGGACATGAGCTATATCATGTTATACAATGCATTTAGACTTCTAACAGAAAACAGAGGAAATGCATTTAATTATATTATGACAACAAATGATTCAACGTTCTGTTTCTACATGAATATTAAAGTTTACAAGCAGTCTGCTGCAGTCACATTGTTAGGCTGGGAGAACCTGCAATAACAGATGGTTTTGGCTCACCTCGTCGCAATGCATTCTGGGCATCCTGGGTCATTGCATCAGCCTCGTCCAGTATCACCAGTTTAAAGCCTTTCCTGGAGCCAAAGAAACAGAGTGAAAACAAGTGAAGGGGACGAGTAATTCACGTTCTGAAACTGACAAAGTCATCTGAAATCTCTCTTTATTTAAAATCATAGAAACCTCTATTGCAGCGATTCTCAACTGGTGGGTCGGGACCCAAAAGTGGGTCGCGGACCTGTACTGGGTGGGTCGCGGACAACTAGTCAAAAAAAAAAAAAAAATACTCAATATGCCTTTTATTTTTAAAGAAACTTTGCTGTGAAGTGCATGTTGCACAGGAAAATATATAGATTTGTTTTAAAAAATACATATTTGTGTTTTCAACAGGATTTTTTGAAAAACTTAATTTGGTTGGTTTAATTCTTAAAAAAAAAAAAAAAAAAAAAAAAAAAAAAGGGTCGTGATTTAATGACCGTGGAAAAATGTGGGTCCCAGGGTGAGACCAGCTGAGAACCCCTGCTCTATCACATGTTTACACAATAATTCACCCCCAGGAAACCGTTACTGAATGTGATGAGTCAGCTGTTCACAGTAATATTATGACTGCACTGAAATCTGAAAAGGCTCTGGTTCAAATACAGGTTTAGCTCAACTGGTGATCATTTTACCTGGTGACACGTCCAGCAGACGCATTACACCTCTATTCACTTTCGTACAAAACATGAGGGTGGTTCGGCCGTTAGCGGTAATTAATGGTTTCACAGATATTGTTTTGGGACCAAATGACACATGTTCATGAGAGCGAGCGTCGAAAGACTTGTTAAAGCTCTCATGACGTAATCTCGAGTGATTTTAGCGAACCATATAAATGTCAAACTTTGATATATCGGCCCGCTGAACTTTATTTGGGGTTAATCAGAGTCACTTTAAATGGTGACGGGTGTGTGCTGACTCCACTTTAACATGAGTTTGAATGTAATTGGTTATAACAGGGTGTGCACATTTTTGCAACTTCACTCTCAGTTTTTTTAATTTTTACTTCACGTCCCTGAAAGGTTTCAGTCTGTTTTTCAATTGTATTGTACAGGTAACGGGTCACATTAAAGGTGGAAAAAGTTGTGAAATTATTTATCTTGGTGTCTTTTATCACAAAAACCTGGCATTTGAAGAGGGGGGTGTAGACTTTTTATATGCACCATATTATTTTATTTTGAAATCAATGAAGCCGACGGGCACACAGCCGTTTAGAGAGAGAGAGAGAGTTGCGACAACGGAAGTTCGAAATAGACTCAAATAGTTCCCAGGAACTTATTGGCGGCCAATGGCAGCGGCTGTTCTCAAAGCGAACAGCGAAACATGCACATTACTCCACGAACACGTCATTTTAAACGCTGATATTTTCACCACGTGTTTAGTTTTTTTTTCTTTTTTTTTTTTTTTTTTTATTTCGAATGAGTAAAAAATAAAAATAAAGAAAGCAACATTTTGTAGTATGGACAAACAATGAATGAGATCATACAAACAAGCTCTCAAATGTGAGTTTTTCCTTGCCGTAGGAGGGTCTAAGAACAGGGGATGACATTTATTAACCATTTGCTTAAGTCCAGCAAACAAGTCTGACGGGCAAAAAAAAAAAAAAAAAAAAAAAAAAAACGGGTTCAGCAGGTCAGGCTTTTTAAAGATCGGCCAGAAAATTCCAATCGGTGCTCCATTAAAAACAACTGAAGTTAGGAAATGTTGATGGAAATTTGGCGTCCCTACAAGTGACAAGTGTCGCATCTAATATATTTAGAGTCTTACTTGAAGATGGTCCTAGTGCTGGCAAAACTCAGAATGGGACCTCGTACGACATCAATACCCCTGTCATCAGACGCATTTAACTGGGAAACAAACACAGAGTCAGCGTTGATCAAAGTGCTACAGCCTTAAAACAACTGGTGGCCCACAATTTTATTTTGTGTGGCCCTAAAACTCACCAAAACATAAAAAGAAAAAAGTAAATATACACAAAATTACTAAAAAAAAACAAAACACACAATTACAACAGAATGCACAGAAGGGCAACAAAAAAGAAGACTCCGACAAAAACAACAAAAAAATAAGCAAATCAAGAACAATAGAGTCCAAAACGCACAAAATTACTCATAACAACAAACAATTCACAGAATGACAAAAAAATATATACAAGGCAACAACAGAAATACACAAAATTACTCCAAAATCATGCAACATGACCGAACAAATGCAAATAACGACTCAAATAATATACAAAACAAACACAAAATGAGAGAGGGGGAAAAAAGCAACAAAAACAGACTTTAGATAAATCTTCAGATTGGTCCTTATGCTGAGATGATATTACTATATTGTGGCCCTCGGATCATGGCCCCACTGTGCTTAAAGTTGCCCATGAATCTAAATATAGAATGAAAGGGTTTGTGTTCACCTCCAGCACCATGGAGTTGAACTCTCTCTCCTTGTACAGCTGTCTGGCACAGGCCAGGATGGTGGAGGTTTTTCCTGTTCCTGGGGGGCCGTAGAACAGGAGGTGAGGAAGCTTGTCCTGGCTGATGAATCTCTGAACTGCAGAGAAAGAACGTGGGATTAAAAAACGTCAACATTTGGAAAATTACAGTGAAGACGTGAAGTATGACTTTGAACATTTATGATTCCATGTTCAACATTTTTTGACAATAATACTAATAATCCTACGGTGCATTCATCTGCAAATCCCACGGCATAGATTGTAGATAAAGTAGGATTAAAGTCCATTGACTTTTACTGACAAACGTTTTAAATTGGAAGCACTTAAATAAAAATAAAAATGGTTTGTGCATACACACTTGTACTCAGGATGTCTTGGTGTGAGATCAGATCATCCAGCGACTGCGGTCGGTACTTTTCAACCCTGAAATATAGAAAAAAAAACACAATCGCTTTATTAAAACACACTCTGATAAATAACTGTAAGTTTATAGTTAATTCTTTGTTGCAAAATGATCCAACTTTGCATTGGCAGGTAAAACCTACAGCAGAAGTGTATTAGAAATGTATTAATTTTAGGCCATTTAAAAAAAAAAAAAAAAAAAAATGTTAAATGTGAGATTATGTTTAGAACAAACAATATGTTGGTTATATGTGAGAATAATATTTTATTCAGCGGAGGCGTCTACTCACTATGCATTTATTTATTTTGCGTAATAAAAGAAAGAAGTGACAAGTGTCACCTACAGCAGAAGTGTATTGGAAATGTATTAATTTTAGGCCATTTTTATAAAAAAAAATCTGTTAAATGCGAAATTATATTGAGAAAAAATAATGCATTTGTAATCTGTGAGAATCATGTTTTGATTCGGCGGGGTGTTTACTCACTATATATTTCGTTCTTTCGCGTGACAACAGAAAGAAGTGATCAAATTGGAGTTTATTTACTATTAGCAAGCAGTTGAAATTACACCACGTTGAAAAACAGGAGAGAAAACAGTTTTGCAACAATTAATCAGTCAATTTCGGATTTTGTAGAATACTGAACATTTTTCCCGTTTTTTCTTTATTTTTAAAAAAACACCAGTTACAGTATACCCACAAAACATAGCTCACATGCAGCGCTAGCTAAAAGCGTCCATTCTAATGGGCCATGATGCTAAGGCTAAAGCTAACAAAGTGAACGTTCATGGTTGAACTCACCATGGCAGGTTTCTGGTCTGCAGCGGAGCTTTACTTGTAGAAGACATGAGTGAAGAGTGATGGTAGAAGCTCGTTTCTGAAGAGTTTTACAGCACTTTATCAGAAGGGCTGCGTTTGCCGCGCTCCGTACCCGTACGTACGTATGACGTCACTACGTAAAACCAATCAGATGTCAGAGTCACCGTGGACGCGGAAGACAGGAAAATGCGTTTTATTTTTCTTTGGGATCTTCACTGATCTGTTAAAAAATAAATAACAAAAGCAATAACAAAAGTTTACTAAAAAAAACAAAAATCTTTTCAATAAAAACTTAAATAAATAAATAAACATTCTCAACCAAAGATAAAGTGTTCAAATGCAATTTAAATGTTTGGGTCTCAATTTGCGTTTGAATGCTTTTTTTTTTTTGGAAATATTTATTTTGATGGAAGTAGACTATTTTGAATGAAAAGTTTATTTCTTTAAATGGAAGTGATTTTTTTTTTTTTTATTAAAATACGGTGGCAGTACTAGTTTTTATTAACAAATGTAAGCTTTTCAGGATTTATTAAAGAAAAAATATGGGTTAAACAAATTGTATTGTGCGATAACAGACAAGCATTATGTGATATATGGACGCCTCCTGGTGGTCTATGAGGTGATGTGCAAAATGATCAGGTTTTAAAATTTCGTTTGTTAGAAAAAATGTCTAAAAAGAAAAAAGGTTTTCATTTATTTATTTTAATAGCCTAAAAAAATAAATGTCATTGTTTTTTTTTAATTTTTAAAAAGATAAATGTGTTTTTTTAAAGCCTAAAAAGATAGTTGTATTGTTGTCTTAAAATCTATATATATAACATTTCAATTCGTTTTTCTTTTCTTTATTTCTTCTTTTTTTCATTTATTGTTTCAAATTATTTTAAAGATAAAACAGTTCCAGGATGCCAGATCATTTTACTTGGTCTTGTGAAATGACAGCAGAGTAAGTAGGTTGAAATATTCCTTGCGTCATTGAGTGTTAGTTGCCATAAAGACAAGATGACAAATATTAAATATTAATACACATTCCAAACCCATGAAATGAATAATAAATAAATAAATATACCTGATGTAGGCAAAATACTGACATAATGTTAAAAATAAATAAATAAAATACATATACATGATGTAGGCTATGAGTAGTCAAAATGCTGAAATAATGCTAAAAATAAATTAATATATAAACTTGATGTAGGCGATGTGAGCAGCCAAATTATCAAAATAAATAAAATAAATAAACCTGATGTAGGCTTTATGAGTAGTCAAAATGCCGGAATAATGCTAAAAATAAATAAACCTGATGTAGGCGATATGAGCAGTCAAATTCTCAAAAATAAATACAATAAATATACATGATGTAGACTATATGAGTAGTCAAAATGCTGAAAAAATGTTAAAAAAATAAAATAAATATACATGATGTAGGCTATATGAGTAGTCAAAATGCTGAAATAATGCTAAAAAATAAATAAATAAAATAAATAAACCTGATGTAGGCTATATGAGCAGTCAAATTCTCAAAATAAATACAATAAATATACATGATGTAGGCTATATGAGTTGTAAAAATACTGAAAAAATGCTAAAAAAAATAAAATAAAATAAAATAAACCTGATGATGGCTATATGAGCAGTCAAAATGTCATCTTTCATTCAATCATGTTAAAAGTTCCCACCTAGGCCTACAGACTGAGTCCGCTTGCTGTGGTAATCTCGCGAGAGCGGCCCCTCACGGCGGTGCCTGGGCAATGCGTTGCTGTTGCTGTTGCTGTGGTTTTGATTGACAGGAAACATGTCGGTGTGGTGGGAGCGAACCGGGATGCAGCAGCAGCAGCTACCACCAGGAGAACCAGGGAGAACCTGCACCTTATCCGCACGGCAGCAGCAGCACCTTTAGATGGAAGCCCGCAGGCTGTGCACCTGACGTGGACGCGCAGGACAGCCTCGACATCTGTGGTTTTATAGAAAAAAAAAAAAGAAGAAGAAGAAGAAAAAATCATCATCAGAATCGAAGGAAAAGAGGGAGACCCGATGGATGCCGTGTCAACCCGTGCAGCACTGTTCGGTAGCTCCACGTCGTGTTGTATTTAGGGACACCTGGATGAACCAGCAGGAACTACGAGGACTGTTGTTGCAATGGAGGCTCAAAGCCCGTCTCTGAACCTCCGCTCCATGGCGTTCTGCGGCTCCTAATTTATTTCCTAAATTTCTATTGACATTTTCTCCTCCTTTTCTTTTTTTCTTTTCAATCACCCCCCCCTTAATTTTTTTAAGCACAAAAAAGGGAGAAACAAGGTCTTCGGCTTGCCAAACTATGAACGAGGAGATGACCAAAAGCGAGGAGCAGCATCTTAGTTTGCAGAAAGCCTTGCAGCAGTGCGAGTTGGTGCAGAACATGATAGACATAAGCATTTCTAGTTTGGAGGGTTTACGGACCAAATGTGCCACATCCAACGACTTGACGCAAAAAGAGATCCGAACGCTGGAGGTAAGCTGCAGCACAGCCACAACAGACACAGAAACCCTGACGCGCGTCTTTAACTCCAAATCCACGCAGGAAGGAGACTCGGTACATGGGATTTGTGTTCCCAAGGCCACGGTGCTTGTGTTTGTTTTTATGTGTGTGTGTGTGTGTGTGTGTGTGTGTGTGTGTGTGTGTGTGTGTGTGTGTGTGTGTGTGTGTGTGTGTGTGTGTTGTGATGGATGAGGAGGCCACGCACGGGGCTGCAGCAGTGGGCTGGTGTGGACTTGCGCATTCTGCAGGTGGCGTGGATGGGAAGGGAAGGGAAGGTGGTTCTTCTCTTCTCTTCTCCATCACAATAATATGTGAGGGGGTCTGAGGCCTATAGTCAGCCCGTGTTTACAAGCCCCAGTCTGCGCATCTGTCAGCAACAATCCGGACCCGAGCGTTACGCAAAGGAACGACCAGATTTACTGAACCTGCTCCAAAATGATCCTCATCCTCATCATCATCATCTTTAGCCTGTGGGATATCCCATAAATTACATAATAGTGCTGATATTTTTTTATTTTTATTTTATTTTATAGATAAGATACACAGGTGCAAAGCAGTCGTTCTCAACCTTGCGGTCAGGACCCCATTTAGGGTCGCGAGACACTTGGAGGGGGGTGTCACTAGATGTCTTCAGGAAACTACAAATTTTTTTTTTGAAAACAATTTTAGCCCATTTGTGCTTATTTTTACCCTTTTTCTGCAACAACGCCAAACTTGCCGTATTTTAACCGATTTTAATAACTTTTTCTTGCCCTATTTTTGCTCCTTTTAAGGCATTTTTACTTCATTAATCCCATTTCTGCCACTTCTCCATCAATTTTAAATGCCTTTTCTGCACATGTTTTCCACTTTCAAGATATTACATTTTTTGGCCACTCTAATTTGCAACTTTGAATACATTTCTGTCATTTTTAAAATCCCATTTCACCACCTTTGACACAATTTCTGGTCACTTTGAACCCATTTTATGTCTGATTAAAACATGGATTTATATCTTTAAGATGACTATATACTATGGCCCAGAATCATAGAACAATGAATCATCATTTTGCTGACTTTATGGATGGGCCCCAAAAAGCTCTCCTCTTTATTCCCACTTATAGATGGCCCTTCAAGAAACTAGGAATGTTTTTTGAACATTTTAAGCCAATTTTTCCTTATTTTTACCCTCTTCTGCAACTACGCCAAACTTGCCATATTTTAACTTACTTATATCTTAACTTTACTTTTTCTTTCCATATTTTTGATCCTTTTAATGCATTTTTGCTACATTACTCCCATTTCTGCCACTTCTCCATCAAATTTCCATACTTTTTCTTGAATTGTTTTCACATTCAAGACGTTGTTGACATTTATAATCCCTTTCCACCACCTTTCCCACCTAATGTCACATCTTTTGACCCATTATTGTGATTTTCAATGTCTTTTCACCACATTTCATGCTTATTTTTGCAAATATCACAACATTCACGATTTGCCAGTTTTACCCCCCCCCCCCCACTTTTCTGCCACTTATAAGCCAATATTGACACTTTAAACCCTTTTTACCACTTTTCTTTTTTTGGCCAATCCAAATTATAAAAACCAATTTCTGTTGTTTTTATAATCCAATTTCACCACCTTTGCCACCATTTTTGGTCATTTTTATCCAATTTTATTACTGATTAAAAAATGGATTTACATCTTTAAGATGACTATATAGTGCAAAGAATAATAAACTTCCTGGATAACATTGGATATTATTCAGATACTGTAAATAAATAAATGTGGTTATCACAGATTCATAGAACAATGGACCATCATTTTGCTGACTTTATGGATGGGCCCCAAAAATCTCTCCCCTTTATTCCCCCTTATAGATGGCCTTTAAAAAAAATAGATTTTTTTTTTTTAACAATTTGAACCCATTTTTCCTTACTTTTTACCTTTTATTCGTAGCTACACCAAACTTGCCACATTTGAACCTATTTTCATCACTTTTTATCTCCATATTTTTGCTCCTTTTAATGCATTTTTGCTACATCACTTCATCAAATTTCAATGCCTTTTCTGTAAATGTTTTCCACCAAGATATTTTTCCACTCTAATTTGTAACTTTTTTACCAATTTCTGTGGTTTTTAAGTAAGTACCCTTAAAAGCAACTCAATTACAGTAATGTGGATACTTATAATCCATTACTTTCACCTTCGATATCCTTATCATCTTCATTAGCCTGTGGGATATCCCGTAAATTACATAATAGCGCTCATATTTTTTTTACACTAAAACCAGTTCAGACAACCTCCTCAACCAGTGACAATCTGTTCCAGGACAATAAAATGACCATAAAATGAGATAAAGTCAGAAAAAACCCCTCAGTCTGAACCTTTTAATCGTTGAGGGCCGTTTATAATGTGTTGGTAATGTATCTGGAGTTTCAAACAAACAACATTAAGTGAGATAAGGACTTCATAAAGTCATCAATGTGTGTCTGTGAGGCAGGGAAAACCCAGGGAAAATCTATCTGAGATATGGATTCAAAAATAAATACAGTAAGAGTCCATTGAGTGATTTAAGTGATGTGGTATGAAAGGATAGAGAACAACTGGAGAGCTTAAACCTTTGCCTTATATGTTAAGTGGTCGCCAGATGCCTTCAAGACACTACAAATATAATTGGATCCCATTTTTGCTTATTTTTACCCTTTTTCTGCAACTACACCGAGCTTGCCGTATTTTAACCTGCACATTTTTCCACTTTCAAGACATTTTCTGCACTTTCAAACACTCTCCACCACTTTTCTCACCTAATGTCACACGTGTTGATCCATCATTGTCGCTTTAAACCTCTTTTCACCACTTTTCACACTCATTTTTGCCAATTCAACCACATTCACAATTTATTATGTCCATTATTTGCCAGTTTAAACTAACTGTTGTTAATAATATTGACACTTTGAACCGTTTTTACCACTTTTTCTGTCAGTTTTTGACACTCTAATTTGCAACTTTTTGAAGTTCCATTTCACCACCTTTTCCACCATTTTTAGTCACTTTTAACCCATTTTATTTCTGGTTAAAACAAGGATTTACATCTTTAAGATGATTGTATACTACATGGCAAATAATGCCATATTTTTGCTCCTTTTAATACATTTTCACTACATACTCTCATTTCTGCCACTTCTCCATCAAATTGTTTCCACTTTCAATAAATTTTTGTCACTTATAAACTCTTTCCGCCACTTTTCCCACCTAAGGTTGCATATGTTGATCATTATTGTCACTTTTAACCTCTTTTCACCATTTTTCTTGCTTTTTTTTTGCCAATTTAACCACATTCATGATTTGTCATTCCCATTATTTGCCAATTTAATTGTTCATTCTAATTGTTGCAATATTGACACTTTGAACCCTTTTTACCACATTTTCTGCCTGTTTTTGCCCACTCTAATTTGCAACTTTTAACCAATTTTTGTAATTTTTAAAATCTCAATTCACCAACTTTTTCACCATTTTTGGTCACTTTTAACACATTTTATTTCTAATTGAAACAAGGATTTACATCTTTAAGATTACTATATACAGTGGCACAAATAATAATAATTTTCCTGGATAACAATGGATATTATTCAAATAAATAAATAAATGTGGTTTTCACAGATTCATAGAACAATGGACCATCATTTTGCTGACTTTATGGATGGGCCCCAAAAATCTTTCTCCCTTATTCCCCCTTATAGATGACCCTGTCCTCACATGACTGTTCTTCAATGTTCATGTCTGTGTTCAAACACCTTCAGGTACAGTGGGGGTCCCTGGTCGATTACACCTTTATTTTGGGGGTCACAGGCTGAAAAGGTTGAGAACCACTGTATTAGGCAAACCAGAGTCCAGATTACCCATTGTCTGTCTTTCTGTCTATTTTCCCATTGTGATGGACTGGCACCCTGTGATATACTGTATATACATGGGTGATGTGGACCAAACCTCACAATCTCAACATTTTTTCTTAAAAAAACGATATGCGATATGAGTCTCGATATTTTTTAACTCTTACCAAATAACAAAATTCTGCATTAAACAGTAACTGTGCTTTTCATGCTGTTCTGAGAAGTAGCGAAAGCAGTGACTCCTAAGACAAGTACTTTAATACAAAATAATCTGCAAAATTAAAAATATATCCTTCTAGACAGTATTGGAATTTTCAATATTGTCAAAATAGAAATCTCAATATATCTTGAATCTCGATATATTTCCCAAGCCTAGTGTTAGGCTAACCAGAGTCTCCAGATTGCACATTATCGGTCCATTTGTGTGTGTTTTCCCATTGTGATGGACTGGCGACCTGTCCGTGGTGCATACACTGCCTCGTGCCCTTTGAGTACTGGTGAAATATATATATATATATATATATATATATATATATATATATATATATATATATATATATATAGGTACTCAAATAATGCTAAAGGATGATTAAATATTATACCTATTATCTCTAACCAGGGCCGTGCACATGCTCACGTCCAGATTAGATTAGTTTGACCACTCTTGGATTTATTGTGCAGATATCTCCGTATGATTTATTTATTTATTTTTTCTAAAATGAGTTTTTCTAATTGTTTTATTGTCACAATACTAAGGCTTCAATGCATACACAGTATGACTTATTTGTGATATAAAAACATTTCTAGAAGCCATAATTAATCCCTAATATGATTGCTACCTTTTTGAATTTTATTTTGTATGTGTTCACCTGAGCCTGGTGTGGGCGGGGCAAGGAGGCTATTTTGTTGCCATGGTGTTGGCGCAGGTATTGTTCATTTGGATTAATACGCAAACAGGTTTTGACTGTGTTTGGTTGGGTTCGCCTGTGCTCACCGTTTAGGTTGAAATCTAGTGTATATATTATAAAAGTCTGGTATTATTAATAAAATAAAGCAGCAAATATATCAAAGGCAAAGGTAGGCATTTTCATTTTAATCCATAACCGAGTACACGTGAAAAACAATCCCTGAATTCACCAGTAGTGTACTTGACAATGCTTATCCAGTCTTTCTGGTTCAGGTGCTCCTAATCTGTAAATATTTTGTCCAAAGGTTTTTTAGGCTTTTTTTTTAAATAGATGTTTTTTTGTTTCTTCTACAGAAAAATAATTCCTATCTTAATCTTTTTGGCTCTGGTTTTGCTGAAAGGAGAAACTCCCACTATACGGTAGCGCCGCACACATGCCTGAACATAGGCTTGATTTACAGCAATTGTTTTGCGTCAAATATACCGAGATAAAATATGACCACTTTAACATTAATTAGGCAAAAGTTTTCTTTTTCATGTTGTTATTTTTATTTGACTGGAAAATGCTGAAGGTTTTCATTAACATTGATGTTTTCAATTCTTGATTTTACCCTAAAGCACTTAATTTAGTATTTTAAAAGTTGAGACACACAGCTTGTGTCACCTCAGTATTTGATCTAAAAATGCAAACAAATCAGTCTTTTTTTTTATTTTTTAAAAAGCTGCTGAAATTTTGTGTAAAATAGATTAGTACACACATGTCAACATGTCATTTACTTACAGTAGTTTGCCATTACCCACCTACCAGACTGCTTTATCATTGTTTTTAAGCTGCCTGTGTATTCTGGTTTATTTACACAGTCCAAAGCATGCATGTTACGTTACCTTAAGTCTTATAATTAATCACTGGATGCTGGATTTCTTTTTTCGATCGTCTGTGTTAGCATTGCAATGGATGGATGACACTGCAGAGATGCCTTAACGAAACTGGAATAAACTGTATGTCAATGTAACTCTGAACAGGATATGCAGCTATAGAAGAAGGATGGATACTTAAACATTTCACTTAACTCCATACAGATTGTGTCATGTGACTGTCAATGTCTGTTTGTTATGAAAAAACAGACTTTTAAATCAAAAGTACAATGACCCTAAGGGAAAATCTGTTGTTTTTTTATTTAGATTTAACAACGGAATAAAAAAAAAGAAACAGTTTGTCAAGTTTGGGATTAAACAAAACACCCTTAAATGTTGAGCCTTCTTTAAAAGTAACCCTAAATAATTATATTCCTACACATTAAAAAAATATCATGAAAAAATGAATACCGTAAATGTCCAATTTTACTTACTTGATCCAGAAATGTGAATATTATGACAAGTCTTACTGTAATATCCCAATATTGAATACTGTCAAACTTTCAGCATTCGGCAGTAGGTGGAAACTAAACTTTCGGAAAATTAATTTCTTTGATGTTGTACCATGGGACATTTTCTAATTAATAAGAAAAGCATTGGATCATTAATGCTTCAGTGTAGCGGGAGTCTTCTGTTGCCTTATTCAGCCACAGAAATAAGACACAAACACATACGTTTTGCTCAACAACTCACGACTAAAGCGCCTTTGGACAGCTTTTCACTATCAAATGTCATCAGTGGCTTTCAAACTTTCCGGAATCTTGCCAAACATGCTGAACACGGTTAATTGAGTTTGACTATTAACAATTGTCATAGTCTCCATTGTATTTGCACCAAATGGTGGCACTGAAATCGCACAAGATTCTGCACAAGATTTGATGTCAGTCTGTCTGCTGAATTTACTACACATTAGACTACCCATTTTATTTATTATTTTTTTCAAACTCTTTTTATTTCAACTTTTAGAAACATACAGGTACACAAGTACAGCTTGATTCTATGATTATGCATTCAAATATTAGCATTGCACTCATAGTACCCAGATACAGAAACTAGTAAAAAATATAATAAAAAAAAACAATGCATATATAAGTATACAAATAATATACACATACATACATATGCATACACACATAAAAGCCATGAATGAATAAGAGAAGAAAAGAAAAAGGAAAAAAAAAGTGTGGGGGGGTGAATAACAAACCGTTTAATATTTTTCTTTCATAGGCTAGTTATTGTTATTAAAGTAGTCTATAAAAGTTGCCAGATTAAATTGGAAACATTTAGCTATTCTCTCAATAGAAACTTTATTTTCTCCACTTGTAGAAGTTTCATCACTTCTTTCAGTAATACCAGGTGCGTAGGAGGAGCTTTGCTCATCCAGTGTAGAAGAATCCATCTCCGTGCTAGTTGTGTTTCATACAATACCACAGGCTTCACCCCAAACAATGCGATCAATGGTTCAGGATCAACCCGCTTCTGCAGGATCTCAGAAAGGGTTTTGAATATCCCCCTCCAGTAGCTCCAAAACATGTGGGCTAGTGTAGCAGGTTTCTGACCACACCTTTCACAAGACGGGTCCAAAGCTGGAAACGTCTGATCATTTTGCCTTTGACGGGTGTAAACTATGCATCAATCTGTGGCCATACCAGCCTGTCATTGCCCGATCCCGTTAGATCTCGGAAGCTAAGCAGGTCTGGGCCACAGTGGGGTGGCAGTCACCCCAGTGGTATCTGTCATTGTGTCCTTCACCCACATTGCCTAGTATGAATGTAGTGTGTGAGTGAATGTTGGTGGTGGTCAGAGGGGCCGATGGCGAACTATGGCAGGCTCGCTTCCGTCAGGGCAGCTGTGGCTACAGTCGTAGTTTACCACCACTAAGTGTGGAGTGAAAGAATAATGCCTTAATTCTGTAAAGCAACTTTGAGTGTCGATGAGAGCGCTATATAAAATTGATCCATTATTATTATTATTAATCCGTGCCTTACACACAGTCCTTCGGCTCCTCCCAGGCTCTTTAGAAGTGGTCGATAGTGGTGATATTCCAACTCTGACAGTTTACTACCCAGTTGATGGTGGAAAACTGTGTGTAGCATTGTGTTATTGTCCCAATATATGCCTATGAGGGTTTCATTTATGTCATATAGCTGTGAGTTCCATCATTTTGCATGATATTGTTTGCAATGTCATTTGACCACCCATTTACGGTGAAAGATTGTGTGTGATGTTGTCCCAAAACATGCATGTGAGTGTAGGTATAAACCCTGTCATATTGTAAATTCTGCTGGATTTCTTTTCAGGAAGTGAATTTAGTTTTTTTCTTTCCATTTGAAAATCATAGCCCGTACTCGTGGCTCTGAGGCCGAAATGTTTATTAATACCACAAATTGTGTGGGAACCTAATTGACATACAGTATTTAAGTGTATTGAATTGACCATTTTTTTATTTGAAACAATTCATTAAAAATCAAAAATTGTTTAAAGAACAGACAATACCTTTCTATTTGAGTGGTCGTATATAGTGCTGAAAATGTATAACACTGGGTCATTACCAGTTTACCAATACAAAAAGCCAAAAAATATGGCAACCAAGCACACGTTTTTTTTTTTAGATTACATGGGCAAATCATTGTCCACTTTCTCTATCATCATTTAATGACTTTATTTACCCAGTGACATTTACATTTTCTCGGTAATTATTAGCATTTTATATTTGAATCCTTCCTCCATCAAATGCTGTTTGAGATGATGACTGACCCTGATTTTGCCAAAAGCTTTGCTAAAAATAGTTGCAGCCTATATTGTCACCTGGATAGAGTGTCGAACTGGTTTCATTAATGTGATTGTTCCTTGTTTTCTGAGATAATCAGTGCACATGTTTTTATCTATTTATCTAAACAACAGTATGTCAGTATGTATCATCGAGTGTGTCATGTGATCAAAATGGGTTCTTCATAGTATTTAACTTAGGTCAGGTCCAAAATATAAAAGAGATTGACTAATATTCACTTTTAAGATGAGCAAAAAACTTGATGGTATTCTGATCAGTCTCAGTGGACAGTCACGAGAAAGCAGAAGAAAAGTAAGGGGCTCTGGACATTGAACGGTAGAAAGCTGGCTGACAGGGGCTGCAAGGTTTATCGATATCCAATCGCAATGGAGGTTTTGACTACTGTAATAACTAGGGATGTAACGATTCACTCAACTCCCGATACGATTCGATTCACGATACTGGGTTCACGATACGATTCTCTCACGATTTTTTCATTTACAAAATGGGACTGTAGACAATTTTTTTTTTTTTGGGAAAAAAACTAGAAAATACTGTATTATTTTCCTTTTATTTTTCATTGTCAAAAGAATTCCTTGATAAACTATTCAAAACAATGCAATTTAACTAAAAATAAATCTTGAATTAAATAAATAAAGGAATAATACAAATGAAAATGAAGCCTATTAGTTTAAATTCTGGTTCTATAATAAACAATGCAAAACTGCATAATAGTTCTTTTTCTTTTAAAAGTGCAACTGAAAATGTATTTTGTGCCTTAACAATTGGACTTAAAAAAAAAAAAAAAAACCCGTCATTGCACTGATTTACGCCATATTTGTTTGGACCAGCAGAGGGCGCTGGTAACCCAGTGGTCGGCTGGCATGCAGATATCTTGCAGTGAAGAAGAGAAGCTATGCTAGCAGACAGAGCTAATAGAAAAACGTGACTTTTACAGATATTCAAGTAATATTACAGATATTCTTTCTGTGCTAAAGGGGTAATAAATCATTTATTAACATATTTAAGAGTAGAAGGCAGCCAGAAAGAAAGTATTAGCAGACTCCGCCCGCCACCAACGCTTCCGGATAGCGCCCTCTGCTGGTTAAAAAAAGTACTGCGATTCAATTGTCAGAAAATCGATATCAACCGTGATACCTATGAATCGATTTTTAACTGCCTTACGATTAATCGTTACATCCCTAGTAATAACGCAACTTCAAGAGACTGAGGCTTTTTACCTTCTTTCTCTGGCATTTGAGTGATGTTTACCATCAGAATGGTGGAGCCTTGCGATTTCAGATTCAGCTGGAACAGATAAAAGGTCTGAGTTTCCATAAAACAGAAAGTGTTTAAACAGACGCTGTGTGATTCCTCCAGAAGAGGGCGCTGTCCACATAATACCAAATATTTTTGAAAGTACATTAATGTGTTTTGTTCTCATGTGGGGCAATTTGAGTAAGAATATGTTATTTGACAGTCTACGAGTCCCATGACTTCTTTCACTCATCATTTTCGCAGTTTATGCATTTAAATGTATCAGATTTAAAAATCGCAATATTGGTCCGAAAAATCTCAAGTAGGTTTTCAGTCAAAATCATGCAGCCCTACTGGCTGACATCATAAAGATAGAAAAAGAGAAGATGTACTGTGTGTACAGGAGAACAGGTGGAAGGGTAGTAAAGTGTGGAACATTGTACCTGGTCCTGGGTTCAAGCTGTTCTACTTTGAATCAGAAGAAAAAGCATGGTGAGATTGTGGACATCCTTGCCAGGAGTGTTTTAAAGGTGAAGACAGTTCCAGGTAGACTGGTTAGCATGAAGCCAGAGTTAGACGGCAAGGCGAATTCATTCGTATATCACATGTTATATACAAAGCAACTTGGTAAAGGGAATGGAGGTGATGAAGACTTGATTGGGGACGTATGGTTTGCCAAAAGGCTTGAATTGGCAGTTTGAACACCAGCTGCAGAAAGACTGGAGATAAAGTGGCGTACAAAGTAAGTCTTGGCATGGGCATTTGTGACTGATAGTCGAGACCAGACTCTAGAGGTCAAGAACATGTGTGGAGGAAAATCAGAGTCAAAACACAAGTGGTGAAAGTTGCAGAATTAAGAATGTTTAGGAAAAAAGTAAATCTCCACCGGATGTTGAGTATGAGCTATCAAAAGTAGGGATGTGAATCTTTGGGTGTCATGATTTGATTTGATTCCGATTCTTAGGGTCACGATTGATTCAAAATCGATTCTCGATTCAAATGATTCTCAGTTAAAAAATTGATACAATGCATAGTGTGTAGAGGCAAATTATGGCATCAAAACTAGGGATGTTCCGATATAACTTCTTCACTTCCGATATGATAACAATATTGCAGCCTTGCGTATCAGCCGATACCGATATTGATCCAATCAGCATGAATCATACATACTTTTATTACTTATTTTGTAGTGTGGAATGTTAGAAAAGGCTTGATCAAGTGATGTTTCTCAAACAGAGACCAATAGTCATCAATAGTAGGTGACTTTGTTGGAGTGTGAACCACAGTCACCTACGGATAGAAGAAAATTTTATCAGAGTTCTTATATCGGTAATTTTAGATGCAGTACGATAAAATTTGATATTCGTTTTCTGGCTGATACTGGACCGATATCTGATATCAATATCGGATCAGGACACCTCTAATCAAAACAATACAGTTTCTATAAGATAATTTTAAATAAACTGATTCCAATGATGTAATCACACAAAGGCAAACGTAAGACAAAAAACATTTATTCATGCTAAACAAATAAAAACACGCACATACACACACACGCCTTGTGCTGTCTATGTAATACGTTGTAAGTTGGGATCGCTGTTGTTTCCTGTTGGGATCATGTCATATACTGTAAAGGTCTGGGTGAGTTTGTGTGTTTACACCTAACACTGTTGCCGTAGTAGTCGGAAGTCGCCATTTTGAAAGTCCATGGCCTACTAGTTCTTGTTTTTTCGGCTTGAAAAAACATATGCTTGTGAGTATGTTGAAGTGTGTGTGAAAGTTAAGCATAAACGGTGTTATATAAATCCCCGCCGATTGGGGTAAATGTTAGCATGAGCATATATATGGATTTTCCTATAAACGTTAGCATGAAGCTAGCTGACTTTTTGTATAGTGGTATTTTTTATTTATAAGAACACTAATATGCATTTGTATGTTAATTTTTACAGTGTTTCGTGAGTAACATCTACTGAATAAGAGTTTTTCATGAAAAAAAAAAGATTTTTGAATCGATTCAGAATTGTTGATTAGAATCGCGATTCTTATGTGAATCGATTTTTTTACCCCCACCCCTAATCAAAAGGCTAGAGAATTACTGCAACGGATATAAGGGAGACAACTCAAAGGATTTGAGGTGTTTTGTCGGGTAAAAGAAAGGACAAAAAATTACATTAGACTAGAGACTAAAGAGATGGATGAAAAATATTGGCTGGGAAAGAAAGCATATGAGTTGTATGAGCTGTTTGATACTAAAGAGACAAAAAAAAAAAAAGAAAAACGCTTGTGCAAGTTGGCAAGACAAAGGGTGCAGGTTGGGTAAGATGTAGAGGAGGTTAGAGTCTAGAAGGACAGAGATGTGAAGGTACCGTCTAGTACGTAAGGAGAGTGTGTGGAGAAGGTCAAAGTAGTAATTTGAAGAAGAAAGGAGGACATGGTCGTTCAAGATAAGAAAGTGAAATAAATCATTGAGGGTAAAGTAAGAACAGCATTGAAGAAGCTAAAGAAGGGGAAGGCTGTGTACTGTACCAGTAGAAGCATAGAGATGTTTACTGGAGATGACGGAGGGTTACTGACTAGACTGTTTAACGCAAAGTGAAGAGTATAGAGAACAATGCTAATCTTCAAAAGCAAAGAAAATCCCTAGAAATGTAGTGATTACAGAATAATAAACTTGATCAGTCGTATCATGTGGGAAAGAGTAGTGGAGACTGCGTTAAGGGAGGATGTGAAAGCACTGAGAAAGCTACAGTTTACCTTTTCTAAGTCAATAGGAATATAAACAAATGAAGTGAAAAATTAAAGAACATAAATAAAACCAATTTTTACTATTTCAAGTGCAAAAAGTGCTGCTCTGCAAATAGAATACACAGGCAGACTATAATTAAAACCAAATCATCAAAAAAGATCTTCCTATCTGTGCATCAACTTTGCATAACAGGTTTTTTAAAACATCCAAACTAGAACAGTCTACACTGACCAAAATTAAGATATGGACATGTTCCTTTTTAACGATATTAGCATGTTGGCATTTTCTGGCAGCGATTGACACCTTCTTCTGCAGTATAAAAGACACACTTTATTCATGGTTTGTTTGTGCCTTGGTCGCAATTAATTTGTGGTTAGTTCCTCCCATAAGCTTTTATTTTTAGAGCTCCCCCTGCTGACTGGCTGCAGTATAGGTCATAAACCCCGCCTCCTCAATGATAACAGATGGGATGTGGTTCAGAATGTAAAGTTAAAATACTCGTCACATAATTTTTTTTCCCAAACCTAAACTCTGCTGTGATTATTAGTTATTACCCTACTTTGTGTTCAAGTGCTCATTTTTCTGTGAAGTTTGTTTTAAATAAGTTTTTTGAGGTTGAAATACGGGAAAAGACGTCATTTATTACGATGATTGACAGCCGATGATTGGGCAGTACGCTAAATGGGCGGGGCGTATTACCAGGGGTCCTCCCGCAGGACCCTACTGCGCAGACTCTGGCTCCAAATGGTGTCGTGGTTCGTTAACGCTTTGTTCGTGCGTCACCTTTCCGTTCATTTCTATTTAATTCTTACAGAGTAGGTATTCCACTTTAATGTGTTGAAAACCCAGTTGTTTGCTGCTTATTTTTCAGTGTAACTCCGGCACCAGTCTGCAATGTTGGAAAGCTGGCATGATTTCAGCTAGCTCCTCCAAAGCCCCGCCCCCACAAGCTTGAACACACATCTGATCTATAAAGAACAAATCCTACCGAAGCAGAACAGATATTAAGCTGCTAAACAGAAAGACAGAACCCATCACATTACTTTTCAGACTCTTTAGATCAGTTTTTTTCAACCTTGAGGTCGTGACCCCATGTGGGGTCGCCTGGAAATCAAATGGGGTCCCCACAAATATCTAGTAATAGATAAAAACTAATGCCAATTAACTAACATTGCGTTCTTTTTCATATTAAAACATCACACACAATCTTAAACAACTGTATTCTATACTTTTACTTTTTCAAATATATAAATATAGTTAAAACAAAATGTAGACTAATAAGTATCTGAGCCGGTGCATCTTGTCACGTGGGTACTCGTAACACAAAATAACAAACCTGATTGAGAACTAATTCAAGAAAAGGAAAAATATCTCTGGGGTTTGTTGCATCCAAATGACCCAAAAAAAGGCTGAGAACCACTGCTTTAGATCTTTGTTTGTGCTCGATATTTCCTGTAACGGTGTCATGTGACGAGTATGCACGTATGAGGAGGTGAGGGACTGAGGGAGACATGGACAGGATGAGACATGAAGGCAGCTGATTGGTTCTTTCCATTCAGACCCAATAGCAGGGATTGGTCAGTTTTTACAGAATTGCTGCTGCTACAGAGATTTTATATATATATATATATATATGATTATAGTCTTTTTTCTGAATACATCATGTATTGTCTACTCTGAAGATGGAATCATAATTTCACAAAGTGTTTCTGAACATGATTGAAAACTTTGGGTGTGCATTGTCATGAATCTGATAGCACAATATGATTCACGATTTGCATGACCCGATACAACATATCCCAATATACCCCGCACTAAACAATAGGATATACATTGCGATATATTGCAATATCAATAACTGCAAATTTCAAAATTGTATGAAATACAACTTATTTCATTTTTTTATTGTGAGAACATGTAAATGGTAACTAACTGTAATTCAAGCACCAGATCCTGATTCTGTTCAGTTCTTAAATTCTTAAAGAGAAAGTAACCATATACAGCTATCAAAGTGTCCAGTATGTTTTTATCAAAATAAAGTACCAATCAACTTTCAAAATAAAATGCATTGAGGATTGAGGTAGTTTAACAAGGTCTGATGTGGTTCACTGACACCGGGCGTTTAATTGCTAGACATATGTACGAAAAATCATTTTTTTTGGATAGATACGATAATCGTACAGTGAAATATTGCGATATATCGCCGAATCATTTTTTTTTCTTAAACCCCTATTGCAAACTATGCCTTTAAGACTCTCAATATCATTACAAATGCAAAAAAAACAAACACAAATAAACAAAGATATAGGTAATAAAGTTCCTCCAAGAACCTAATACAAATATATTATACAGTGTATGTTACATGTGTATTTATTTAGGCTTAAGTAGACAATCTACAGGGTAACATGTAAGATACAAAAATGATAAAACTGAATGATGTCTTTTTGAAAGTGAGACACTTTTCATCGATAACATGGAAGTTGTGCTGTTTGATGCATTTTAAGTATTTTACTGAAGTTAAAAATAGGCGGTGACTTTACTTTCTACTTTCAGGCTCTCTGTGTGTGCGTGTGTGTGTGCGCGTGTGTGTTCCTCTTTAGGTGTGAACGAAGCATCCTCAGACCGTTAGCAGGCGTGGGAGGCAGCTTCAGGGTTTTTCTACATTCCGAGGTGACTTACTGGTCCCTCCTCCACTGGTTTCTACTTTGGTATCCAGTGATGTAGGCCAGTGCTGTCTAATTCTCTAGCTCTCACGCTGTAGGTGTACACTCAGAGTCAGACCACGCACAGCACCGTTCACCGTTGTTCAATCTTCTTCATTACATCATTCAAACTGTGGGTTTAGATCATATTCTACAAGAGGTTCCAGTCTTTCTCACAATATACGCAATGATGAGAAACTAGTAGGATTTTATTAGTAGATTTAGGAGGAATGAACAAATAAACAATAATCACATTGTAACGGTGAGATCAGCACAGAAATAATATGTCAATAGATTAATTAATATAAGAGGAAAACAATGTCAATTCTCAATTAGGTTAAATTTAACTTTTTGGAATTCTTGTGTTTTTTGTATCATTCCCTGAAATTTAAAACGCAAACAATGGAGATGCTCGGAAAGGACATTATTAATGATTAACAAAGATCTTCATTAGAAACTTTATCCTTTACTGTCAAAAACAAAGGGATCGTTTAGGAAGCTTTACTTCACTTTTTGAGGTCAGAAATTTCTGGAAATTCTTTAAATTAATTTGAGTTTTACTTCAAAGTTTGCTGTTTGGTTAAAAATAAACTTTAAAGTTGTTATTTTATCATCATTTTTACTGGTGTTAGTTTAGTTTTAGTTTATTCAATCATAATGCAACTTTAACCATTTTTCACGGTATAAACTTGTCAAACAAAATCAATAGTCATATGTTGAGTAATGAATGAAAAGGTAAAGACAGAAGTAAACTGCGTACAGTATATACTGTAAAAGCCTGTCCTACATTATCAACTTATGCAAAGAAACAACAGATAATCAGTCACACTTCAAAAATAGATTCACAAACCATTTTCTTGAAAACCATAAAATAATGACATGTTTTTAAATTTATTTTGGCTTCATTCAATAATTTAACAATAGACTCACATGTTTTTTTTACAGTGAATATATAAACTCTTCTAAGATTATACAGACTCTCCTGAATTGAAAAGAACCTCTGTGCTGAGTCAGGGAGCATTTTTTTTTTTTTTTTTTAAACTTTGCTCTGAACATTATTTGCATTATTTTGTTGTAAAACAAATCCCAGAATTTAGTGGGTTTATGTGTGTCTACTAATCAGCTTTATTGATCGATGATTGTGGATTCAATATTGCATTTATGGTCATTTTGAAGGTGGATCCCAACAAGTCCACACAATAGGATATTGGAAACAATCATTAAGTAATAGATTATGGTCATAGATTATATTGTTATGGCTACTTCACCTGTATATTTTGATGAAATATACTGTATAAATGTATATACATTGTCCATACTATTTCTGTGGATATCATCATGATGGAGGAGATAAATGTGAAGCGCCTCTTTTTATTATTATTATTATTTTTTTGTTTATTAATGTATTTGAGAATTTTGGCGAATATGTATTCTGTGAGGATAATAACTACTCATTGTGACCAACCACATGCTCTTACCCAGTATGTAAAGTATTGCTAAATGTTTCTAGGGATGTCCCAATACAAGTGTTTCATTTCCGATATGATACCGATATTGCTGCCTTGTGTATCGGCCGATACCGATTTTGATCCGATATCAGCATGAATCACACATACTTTTATCACTGTTTTATTTTTTTAATTTTTTTTCTTTAATAAAAAAAAAAAAAAAAAAAATTGCTTATTTTGTGGTGTGGAATGTTAGAAAAGGTTTGATCAAGTGATGTCACTCAAACAGAGAACAATAGTCAACAACAGTAGGGATGAGAAAAACTGACCCATTTATTATTAACCAATTGGTTACATACATTTTAACCTTCAACATAATATCCACAGTATTCTACAATTAAATAAAAAAAAAAAAAAAAAAATCGGAAATTCGGAAATTTGAATCCGATATTTGTACTTTTGTACGATATGTATATTTTTACTCTATCGATATCGGATTGGGACAACCCTACTAGCTAATCTTAGATAAAATAGATATGACATAAGAATAAACTTTATTAGTGCCATAAATTTGGTTGTTACAGTAGCAATAAAATATTCAGAAATATGAACAAGAAAAAGAAGTGAAACATAACAACAGTAGCAAAATTATTCTATTTTCCTGCTTAACCAAAGTGTTATTGTGCTTGGTGGCATAATTAAACAAGCCCACATGTTGGTTTCTATGAATTATTATTCAACTTGTTTAAATTCCAATACCTATCAACTCAACAAAGATAATATAGCACATGTTTCGAGCCAGTCCTATGAAACATAAAAGCTATGTTTAAAGGCGTTCCCTCACTAATTTGTTCATTCTTGCTTTTCTTTCAGGGGAAGTTGGTGAAGTACTTCAGCCGCCAGCTGTCGTGTAAGTGTAAAGTGGCCTTAGAGGAGCGCAGTGCGGAGCTGGAAGACTTCCCTCGCCTCGGACACTGGTTCCGCATCGTCAACCTGAGGAAAGAGGTCACACAGGTAGGACAGACACAAGGATCCTTCAAGATTCTTCAATTATATAAACTGTGCGTTGCAAAAAAAAAAGTGACATTTAAGAAAAGATATAGTGCAACTAAAACTTCTGGCCTGTGCACAGTAATCTGACCCGAATCATCAAATAAAAAAAGGACAAAACAAGTAGATTTGCAGAAATCTGAGTGGAAAAAAACTAACCAAAAAAAAAAAAACACTAAATCCGAATTAGATCTGCATGTTTTTAGATTATAAACAAATACAAGATATTCAAATTATTAAGATTATTTAAATAAATGATGCCTTTAAATGTGACTGGGTTAGGTAGATTAACAAGAGAACTACAATTTAAAGAAAACAAAAAAATATTTTGGAATATATATAATTAAAAAAAAAAAAAAAAAAATACTATTTGGCAGTCATAGATGAAAACTGTCGACACTATACTGATTATTCAACATTTTGTGCACTTTGTAGTAGGGCTGAACGATTTTGGAAAATAATCTAATTGCAATTTTTTTCCCTCAATATTGCGAATGCGATTATTTTTTCAAGGGCCTCTTGTCATGTCATTTTTCAGTGAACACAAGCAATAAATCAATCATATTAAACAATTTCAGATTTATTTAAATTTTAAATAAATATAAATGTTAAAGCACAGATTACAACAATAACGCAAACAAATCTGTGGCTTTACCTCTTCAACATATCTAACTAACGTCACGTTTCATGAAACATGTGGACTGCACTTTTTAAACACTCTCTGAACTTAACAGGACAGTAGAAGACAGGACAAGAAAAAAAAAAAAAAAAAAATGCAGCTTTTGCAATTAGAAAATTGCGTTTTATGATATTGCGTTAATATCGCAAATGCAATTAATCTTTCAGCCTTAGTTTGTAGTTTGTAAAACAATTCTCTGTATTGTGACTGATAAACATTTGCAATAAACACATAGTGAAAACAATCCAAACAAAAAATACTAAAATGAGAATTCTGCCTATAAAAACCCCCTGTGTTTCATTCTATTGTAGTATAGTTTTTGCTAGAACAACAAATACATTAGTACTGGGCAACAATTACATTATTAACCTGATTATTTGAATGATTTTCTCTAATTAGCTAATGAGTAATTGCATTTTTTCCTGAAAGAGCAAAGACAAATTCAAGCATTAACAAAATCTGCATAAAAACAATTGTAGAGTATTCTAATTAAAAATAAAGCCAGTAATATGGCACTGTCAAACATCATACTTAAACAGTTTGTTAATTCTGGGTTTCAAGTAAAAAATATAGTATTTAACTGGCACCTTGGTAGATCACAGCATGTTATCTACCAATGATGTTATGTCACTTTAAAAAAACAAAACATTTCCAGCAACAATAAAGAAATGCACACTATTCTACACCAATATAATATAGAGATATGGTCTTTCTCGCTCTGTCTGTGCTGACTTTGCTTATGACGTCACATTTCTGCACAACATGGATACATTTCTGCACGTTCTCATAAGTCAGAGAATAGGATTGAAGTTTGTCTTTAAATATTTTATTTATAAATTTTCAATTTTATAAACATACAGTACATTGACAAGAAAAAACAAAAAAATAAATAAAAAGAGAGACACTATATCGGACCCTCTCCATGTGTAACAAGTTGGTCATTTCCTGTAGCCAGGTCCTGAAGGAGGGTATATCAGTCTTCCAGAGGGACACAGTGTTCCTCTTCGCCACAACCATGCCGTATTGTAATGTTTACATAGAGTAATGTTTGATTTGATTTATATTGATCACGTAAATGGCAAGTTAAAAACAATTTAAAATGAAATAAATTGACATCAAGAAATAACAACAAAACAGTATCTTGCATCTTCAAATTCTTACACATCTCAGTTCACATGAACACAATGTTATATAAAGAATAGATAAATATTTTTTAGTTAATGTATTTGAAAGGCGACAAAAAGTAACTTGACATTCCAGATAGCACGCATATGTCTCGCCGATGTCGGCATTCGACTTCTAATGTGTCAATTTGTGTTTTTTTCCCCCCCCAAATCGGTGATACCACTTATAAAATTGTAGAACTGTAAAATGTTACTTCCATGAAGCTGTTTTTGTGCTGGTTTTCTTTTGGATATGCTGCTGAAAATATATTTATGATCATGAACTGTCTCTCTTTATTTTGTCCACACATAATACGCTATTTTGTGGTAGTATATTGTTAAATATTGTTGTGGTTCCTCGCGTTGGAAAATGGATGGATGGATGTTTTGTGGTAAATTCGATAATATTCTAAAAAATATTTTTGTCTTTTTGGAGAATTTTTTTAAGGGCATGAATACAACTGACAGTTGAAAAAATGTTGTTACTTAAAAAGATTCCAATATTTTGTTTTAAATCGAGAAACAATAATAATTTTGACTAAGAAAAACAAGACATGATGACTTATTTTGACATCAGTCAGAACTTCTAGAACATGTTGGCAGTGCTTTCCGTTTCGCTCAGGTGCAGAAATATGATATATAGGGTTTTATGTGCTTTTGTTGTTGTTTTGTGTGTTTTTGGAGTCACTGTGTGTATTTTTGTATATTATTTCTCATTTTGTATGTTTGTTGTGGTTTTGTGTTTTTCAAGGCATTTGGTGTATGTTTGTTGGCTTTTTGTGTGTTTTATTAGTTATTTTGCGCATTTTTGCTGCTGTTTTGCATAATTTATTGTCTTGTATGTTTTTCTATTTTTCTGTATTTTTGTATTCATCTTGTCTCTTTTGTATTTTTGTCATTTTGTGTATTTTTCCATAATTTTATATGTTTTTTTTTTTCACCATTTTGTGCATTGGAGACGTACAAAATTAATCTAAGGGCCACCAGTTGCTCACGTCTGATGATGAAAAAGCACTAGTTTCCGGCGAGGGTAGTTTTGTGCAAGTTGCCTGCCTGATGAATGATGAATGTTGCAGAGATATGTGATTAAAAACCTATATATTCCACACACAACAACACTGATTATCATTAGTGTTATTAGCACATTAAAACGAAGAGTTCCCTCCATCTATGGATCTTTAGAATAAAGTGGATGTTTGGGGTGTTTCCGTAGGAGATGAGTCCGGGTGAGGTGACCCTGGAGGGTCTGCTGAAGATGAGTGAGGATCAGGTGTGTGAGCTGCTGCAGAAGTTTGGAGCCAGTGAAGAAGAGTGCGCTCGCCTCAACGCCTCCCTGTCCTCCCTCAGAAAAGCCCACCAGCTCGGTGAGGGTCCACACACGAACACTCCTGAGAGGAAAACACACAGATATCACACACCTGCAGTGTCACTAATTTTAGTTCAGGGGCCAAATACGGACCAGTTTGATCTCAAGTGGACCACAGATATTTTCGGTGGGGGGGAAAAAAGCACAATTTTAACTGCATTGTTCAGTTTAATCCACTTCAAAAAAAATTAGTTACCATTTTTTGTGTAATTTAAAGTCAATTTGTGGAATTGTTTGTGAGAAATTGGAAGATTTGTTTCTAAATTGAGTGTTATTTCCTACAACAACTGCATTCCTGTGATATAAACAAAGGAAAAATACAAGCCCCCAAAAATATTGTGGAGTTTCATTAATTTGGTGAATTTGAGATATCCACAGTTGTTCAGCCTCTTTATACAGATAATAAAATAACTACCGTTTTTTTTAAATGAGCTCATATTACCTACATAAACAAAATCACACAATTTTGCCTGCCTTTTCATTTCATTTTATGCCTAGCAAGATTGTGTGATTTTCTTTATTTGATTATGTTTTTGTTCACATGGCATAGGTAACAAATTCTGTCAAATCAAAAACTAGTGAAGGAAATCATAACATTTTTAAAGCACAATGTTTGTACAATATCTAGAATACAAGGAAATGGTTGTTTTGATTGGCTCTAAAGTAAATCATCCTATCAATGTATTATGGTGATGATGATGATTATTATAAATAATTATAATAACGTAAATGTTAAAATTCCGTAATCTCAATAATAAACATGTAATTTAATGGTCATCTCCTTAAAAGTTTCTAGTTTGATGTTTATTGGTAAAGATCCATTAAACGAGGGGGAAACAACAAAAAAAAAACATTTAAAATTCATAATAAAATATATAAAAATGTAGTTCATAAACAATAGTTAATGTTTCATGATTGTGTTTGCTGTCTAGTAGTGCCCTGTTTTAATTTTTCATCATATGACCACCAGGTGGCAGTATGAGTACGTCTAGTCATAGGAACACAGTAAAATAATTTTTTTGCAATGTTGCATTACAGCCAGAAGGGGGCAGTAAATGCCCAATTAAAAAGACAAAACAAAAACACAACAACACACACACACACACACATAGTAACAGATGTCCTCTCAGACAGAAGACTTCACTGGATCATTAAGTAAATTAGCTTAATGAATTCATTTTTAGACCAATGTGTCTTCTACAAAACACTACTTTGTTAATAAAGTGTAACATTTAAAGAAGCTTAACTTCACTGTAGACTTTGAGACAAATGTTGCCTTAAGAAGAAGTTGTGTAGTGTCTGTTGTGCAGCTGTCGCTCCTTTAGAAAAATGAAGTCTGCAGCTTTGGTGCCTTTTGTGCTCGTGTGTGTGTGTGTGTGTGTGTGTGTGTGTGTTTTTTGTACTGTTGTGTGGCTTCCCCCCTCGTCTCCTTTTTGTTGTAGCATGGCTGTGATTTGGTTTGGAGGCAGACACCAAACATCCAGGCGTTTCCAGTCAGCCGTGCCTTAGTCCAGCTGGGTCCGCGAGGGTGGGGGGGGGGTCTCTAGAGAGTGTTCTCACTTCATACGGTCTATGAAATGAACAGTTTCCATAGCATATTCTAAAAGAGTGAAATGAAGGTGAATAAATAGATAAAGAAACCTGGAAATAATCAAACAGGTATACTTTTGATCAAATTATCAATTTTTTTTGTATATTTCGTATTGTATCGCAATGTTGTGAAAAAGCCCAACCAGGCACTAGAGTTGAGAATTAGCATTAGCTATAGTCTCCATATACATCACATCAGCTGCAAGCATGTGCTATGTTTGACTGCATTGTCCCTGTCCAATAAATATATAGATAATTAAAGGCAATTTTTATTTTTATGATTCCAATATCTAATTCAAAATGTAATTTCTGTATTTCAGTCATGTAATTTACATATTTTAAGAGTTCTAGTTATGCCAGTTATTATTTTGCATCCCGGTTTGCAGTTTAGGCACAATTATTAATTATTGTGATGTTCCATGGCAAATCCAGGAACAAGGCAACCTGACACAAATCCAGATAAAGCATAAAAACAGCATTTTTCTTTAAAAATATGCTAGTTGAAGTCATGAAGAAACCCATCAATGCTTTAAAATCAATGGTTCCAAACTTTTTTCCCTCCCTTTGATCAGTTGTACCCTCTCTTCATATCATCAAACTTAAAATGATAAGTTATTTTAAAAAAACAGACAAAAAAAATCCAACTTTAATGTGATCACTTAGTAAATACTGTCTCCTTTGTGAATATAGCAAAGTTGTAATGAATGAATTAAACAAAAACAATTGCAAAACAAACCTGAAAAAAAACTACCTTAACTCATTCACTGCCAGCCATTTTCAGAGCAGCCAACCCCATATTGCCAGGTGTTTTAGATGATTTTCACTGATTTTTCAAGACCCACAGAATATTTTGGACTATGACAATCTGAATTCTAAAACCAAATTCTGAAAGATTAGACACTACTTTCATCAGAAAAAAAATATTTAGTTTCTAGCTGGTTTCGTTCTTCCGTAATCAGCAGTTGAATAGAGGCAAGTTTCACACAAATTGCCAGTTTGTGACAAAAAGCTGAGAAAAACGGCTTTTTCTGAAAAAATCTATTAGTGACTTTGAAGCTATTAAATTTTTTTGCTTTAGTGACACCTCAACATTGGTTTCCTTCTATAAAACTACAAAACAACACTGAGACCGGACTTTTGATGGCAACATTATTATTTTTTTGCTATCTCAGTCAGAATTTAATGGATTTCTTACTGTATTTTGGTCTTCCTCCAAGTCTCTCCCCCCGTCAGTTTCCCCACACGCAACCTCCTCCTCCTCCCGGACATGCCGAGTCTCACCGCTTGCCTTGTTTTTTGATCGTTTTATCTCACCATGGCGACACTCTCAATAGTCCACTTACTTCCACACAGGCTCTGGTCAAGTGTGCACTACTGGGAACTTCAGCATCAACTCTCGTAGCGTCATTTTCTGTCTTGTAAACCCCTTTCCTCTCCCTCTGAGCTCTGCTTATCACGGTTGATCTGTCATCCAAAGGTGCGCTGCTGCCACCTACATGTCACCAGTTGGTCACTACATCATTGTACAAGTTAGATATTCACGGGAGAGCTTCGTCACACTGTCTCCTAGCAACCCCAGTGAGAAAGTGACCAAGTAGAATATCAACATGTGCTAATTTGATTCATAAAAATCGCAGAAACACATTTCATGCCGACATTTCAGAGATTTTTGTAGACCTGCCATTGTGCTAGTGACACAACTTCCTGTGAACTTCAAAACAAGAGCCCTATTTACAAAAGTGTTCAAAAACTCATGGAAGACAAGAAGAGATGCTTTTGTTTTGAAAATTGAATGTTTTGATTTTTAGCTTGAAGCCAGTTTCAAGACGATTTTACATTCCACTTGCAATGCATCATGGGGCGGTTGATTATGACTAGTGTGCCCACCGTGCATACTTAAACAATGTCCCGATATACTGTACATCTGGGTATTTCTAGCGTACTCAATCCTTCCATATAATCTAATGTGAACGCACTACATACTTATGTCCCTATATAGTAACTTTTTCGCTTCAGCTAATTCTTCTACGGGACTCCAAATCCCACAATGCAATGGCACCTGAGACCATTTGACAACAAACCAGTTGTTATTGGTGGCGTCAATAACAAACTTTCGAGGGGCAATTTCAAGCTTCGATATTTGTTTGTGAGCAAATCCCTGTCAGAGGATTTATGTTAATAAGAAAATGTGGAATTTAAAGCATCTTCAAACTTTGTCTCATTACTGTCTCCAGCTCGTATCGTGATGGATTCACATGTCACACTTGACCCCAGAGGCCATCAGCTGAACCACAATGAGGCTGATAATCACACTTATTACACAACCAATGTTTGGTCACATGATTAAAGTTAACAACAAGCTGCCATTCCCATCCATTCCCTTCTTCCACTCGTCCTCTCTAACTGTCTCCTGTACCGCTCTCTACGGTTCCCTAAAGATGCTGTTTATCTACTAATGGAATCTTTATCATGGGTGAAGTTGCCAAATTTGAGCAATTGGTACAAACACGGTGCACAAACAGAGGCCCCGTCAGCCTAGAACAGGGATGGGCAACTGGTATCGCAGCGGGGCCACAAAAATGTGATTGTCTGATCCGAGGGCCACATTATCAACGTTCATGCCAGTATTAAGAATAATGACACAGAAAAAAACAAAGGGTTTTTTTGTTGTTTGTTGTATTTTTGTGTAGCTTTTTTTGAGTTTGTAGTCATTCAGTCATTTGTTTTTGGAGTAATTTTGTGTATTTATCTGTCATTTTGGGAATTTCTGCTGGTATTTTATGTATTTTAAGAGTCATTATTTGTGTTTTTGTTATATTTTACTTGTGTGTTATGGTTGCATTTTTGTTTGAGTTTTTTCAGTATTTATTGTGTGTTTCTTTAGTGTCATTTTGTACTGTATATGTGTCATTGTTTTGGTGGATGTTTTGTGTGTTTGATATTCTTTTGTGTATTATGAGTCTTTTTCGTGTGTTTTTGGAATCTTCTGTGCATTTTGTTGTCGTTTTGTGTATTTTTGTTCATTATGTGTTTTTCTTATTTTTATTTCTTGTGTTATGTTTGCATTTAGTGAATCTGTGCCTTTTTGGAGTTTTTCAGTATTTATTGTCTTGTATGCAATTGTGTTAGCATTGTGTGTTTCTTTAGTGTCATTTTGGACATGTGTCATTGTTTTGTGAGTTTAGGTGAATGTTTTGTGTGTCTAATATTCTTTTTTGTGTATTTTGTGGAATATTTTGTGTTTTTGTTGTTGCTTTGTGTATTTTTGTTGACATTCTGTGCATTTTGCCATTGTTTTGTGTGTTTTTGGAGTAATTTTGTTTATTTATCTGTCATTTTGGGAATTTTTGCTGGCATTTTGTGTATTTGTTATTTTTTTCTTGTGTGTTATGTTTGCATTTTGTTTATTGTCAATCTGTGCCTTTTTGGAGTTTGTCAGTATTTATTGCGTTGTATGCAATTATGTTAACATTGTGTGTTTCTTTCATGTCATTTTGTATATGTGTCATTGTTTTATGAGTTTAGGTGGATTTTTTGTGTCTCTAATATCCTTTAGTGTGTATTATGAGTGTTTTTTGTGTATTTTTGGAATAATTTTTTGTTTTTGTTGTTGTTTTATGTATTTTTGGAGTAATTTTGTGTATTATGTTGGGCTTCATATTACTTCCAATTACTTGAATTATAATTTTTGGTGGTTTTGTCTTGAGGGCTGCACAGAATTAGGCCGAGGGCCGCATGAGCAGAAAATGTTGTGGTGTTTCAAATGGCTAATCAGCTTGAAAACATTTATCACTTAAGTTTCACACAAGAAGCTGATATTTGTTCCACTAATATGTAGGTTGTTGTGAAAGAACGTACTGTATATAATCAAGCTTCATGAATGAAAGCAGGTTTTATTCTTTTATGTGGGAATTGGCAGACATGAACATACATACATACATACATGTTACAATGTTGGCAGTTTGTATGTGATACAGCTTTGGGGGAAATGGGAAGCAGCATAAATGGTGGATGTGTTTGGCTCTGTGGATGTAATGGGGGGAGGAAGGAAACTAATGCAAGTTAATAGAATTTTTTTTTTTTCTCTAAAGGCTCTTGGGATTGCGGTCCATAAGCTGCAATGAGGATGACTCATACGATTCAGAGGCAGCCGGTCGGACCTTTGCGCTGCTACATAGACGTATTATATGCAGCACGCTAATAGTTTAAACCCATGCCTGTTCACAAGTCTTCACTTCCTCCTCTGGTGCTCACAACAGCTGGACAGCGAGTTCTAATGGCAGACATGGGCAACTTGGTCTAATTTTTATGTGGCCCCCAAAGTAAACGTACAAAATGACAGAAAAATACACCAAACAAAAGCGAGAATACATTTCTAAAAAATACAAAGAATGACAACATTGCAGGAAAATACAGTAAAAGACAAGAAAAAAAAACATAGAATACTCCAAAAACACTCAAAACTACTACCAAAATGAATAAAACTACAACAGTAACACACAAAATTACTCCCAACAGAACAACACGACAACAAAAATACACAAAATTACAAAAAAAATACACAATGACTTAAAAAATGTACAAAGTTTCTGTAACTTTGTACATTTTTTAAAGTCATTTTGTGTATTTTTTACAACAAAAAGACAAGAAAAAACACTATATTCCAAAAACACTGAAACTGCTATGAAAATGAACAAAACTACTAGAGTGATACACAAAATTACTCCAAATAACTCAAAACAACAACAAAAATACACAAAATCACTCAAAAAATGTACAAAATTACAGAAAATGACAACAAAAGTACACAAAAAGATTAACACAAAAAATTGCTCCACAAACCCACAGTACTAACAAACAAGCAAAAACAACAACAGAAATATACAAAAATTACTCCAAAATATGCAAAATGACAACACAAATACACAAAAACTTAATTGTACTTTAGTACAATTTCAATCAAGTAACATTACTTCTATTTAAGTAGGAGATAAAAGTACTCTTTACACCTCTGGTTACTACATGTAAACATGGGGGCCATATAAATTGTCCCACAGGAGAAAGTAAGAAAGACAGAAAAGACATGAAATTCCACAATATTTGCAATATTTCTCGTAATTAAATAGAAATTGGTCACAACATCTAGAAAATTTAAAGTGAAGACCCTGTTGGGACTGACATTCATCACTTATTGCTTGGATATGGTCGCTTTCTTATATATTGTGTATTTTACGTATACATAGAAGTGTAAACTAGGGCAAAATAATGTTTAAATTACTTGTTTTCCCACATAAAATCTGTGGCCCACTTGAGATCAAACTGCTCCGTATTTGGCCCCTGAACTAAAATGAGTTTGACACCCCTGCCTTAAAGCAAGGCAGGGCAAATTTATTTGTATAGGCAAATCAATGTGCTTTATATGATCAAAAAGTGCGACAGAAAAAAAATCAATGAGAACATTTAAAATGATGAGGGATTCCATAGTGATGCAGGTGATAACCTGGAGATCCAATGTGAGGAACCAGGGGAGAAGAATAGTATGAAAAGAAATAATTGACACCAACAGGAGGTGAAGGAAAAAAAAAACCTGTCCATACGTTAATCAAATACAGCAGGGATGAAAAACCATATACGAAGCATTGAGCGACCCCTGCCCGGCGCCGGTCTTCCTGAGCCCCCCCTCGGTGCTCCATATTGGCTGTTGTTTAATTAGCGTACAGTTTAACTTTGTTCCCTACTGGTGACGTGTCAACTTTGTCCATCAGGCCTCGTCTCAGAAGTCGAGATGAAAAAGAGGACTCTGCGTCTATTGAGCGCAGCCACTGCCCTGTTTATGGTGACGGACCGGCTCCATTCCTACTGGCATTTCACTGCCATTTAGCCTAAAGACCAACCACACGGAGGGGTAATTAGTGATATGGAGCTTTTTTTTTTTCCCTTAGGATTTAATAAGGGTGTTTCAGTTTGCTGTTAGCATTAATTGCTGCAGAGGTGGTTTAATAAGAAGCTCCACTAAGGAGGTCATATTTTCTTTGTCTGTCTGTTAGTAGTAGAGCTGGCAGTGAGTATGGATTCAAGTTTATCAAATCTCTTCATTTCGATTCACAAGGGGTCCGTTCTCTACTCAATTCCATTGGATTTTTGATTCAGTTCCTGATGTATCAGTTACAGTATCAATTTGTTTTGAATATGGAAGAGATTCTTAGAGAACTAATGCTGTACATTGTGGAAACCAACTCTAACTTATTTATTTATTTTTATTTTATTTATTCAGTTTATTTCCGACATGGTTACATTCACTTTTTTTTTTTTTTACATTTTTTGTACATGCCGAAAAAGGAGACGAGAGAAGCAGTTTGCTTATCTGGGTCCCGTCCCCTGTTTTACCATCGCACATTTACATGGGTTTACATGTCTCTCTGGTCAAACATTCTTGAGTTGTTCTGAACAGTCCTTTCTTGTGTATTCTTGTGCAGTATTAAAGATATCAATGTTTACATTGGGAATTGAGCCTACAGCACTGCATTACGTACAGTAGAAAAGACATATTAAATGATTGATTAAGGGACTTATTGATATTGGGCCTTTAGATGGAAAATTGATTTAAATAGATAAAAATGTATATGTATTTTTTTGTTTGCAGGATTACATCAAAAGTGCTCAACAGATATTTACTAAATTTTAACCAAAGATAGAGCTTACGCAATGGAAGATTACACTTAATTTTGGAGGGGATCAGGATCAGTATACTGATTCTAGATCAGTTGTTTAAAAAATGGAAAAATCCCTCTCTCTCATCATTAGCAAAATTTCAAAAACTCACATTTCAGTTCATAATTGACCGATCTTCATGAAATTTGACTCTGTTATGTCCGATTGGTTCCTTTTTTATCCCACCAAGTTTCATCTAAATTGAATCTGAATTGTGCATTATATTGTGGTTTTTCGGAAAAATGGGCATGCCTATACACTTTTTTTTTAAATTTTTACTATTGTATCATTAATAATGGGGATATAAAGTTCTTCAAAGCCTTTTAAGGCTTTTTTAAAACTAGATTAAATTGACTGATTATGGTACCATGATCAGATAACTGTGAATATCTAGAAAAAAGGATTTTTGGTGCTTGGTGGAGGTTTGAGCTCTGAGTTCTCTTGTTTTTAATGGTTCAGGTGCACTGTTTGGTTTCATGCATGGAATTTGCATGTTGGTACTCTGTCCAAAAACATGTAAGTTACTTCCAACTTAGTTGTAGAAATCTACAAATTGAGATTGTCTTTTTCCATGTTTAGGCTCTGTTACGTACTGTTTTATTCCTGTAGGCTACAGCAGAGATGGGTCGATCTGAGGGCCACATTATTAAAACTCATGTTGACATTTAGAATACCAATCTGAACCAATAGATTTTGTGAATTTTTTAAGTTATTTTGTGTATATTTGTTGTTGTTTTGTCATTTTGTGTCATTGTGTGTTTTTTTGTGGTTAGACAGAGGGACTCCTTTCCTCATCTCGAACAGTGCCAATCTTGCACTAGTCTCTATAGTAACTTACCAGTTACCATACTTACAGTTACTATAGTTACAAAATGGAACAAAAAAATAGTAAACAACAACAAAAGCAGAGATTACATTTGGCACAACTAATTTGGCCGTAGAAAGAACCATGTATTTTCTGAATAATGTACAAAAAGGCAACATTTTTAACGTATCATAATTAATAGCATCTAACGAAATTTGGGCAACATCCTGAAGAAGTAACTGTTAATGTGAATTCAAAGCAAATGGTTCAAATGTTTTTTGTAAAAAGTTACTTGGTAATATTGGGTTTCTGTATGAGTAAACCTCTGTCATCCATTAATTTGCCCCAGGTGCGTTATCAAAGTAACTCCCAATGGGAAGCATCTTGTCTGATTTACCTGGTTACACCGACAAGGCACCGCAGTCTCTGTTTTTATTTATATTCTATTGGGAGAATGTTGTTCTTGGTTGGCTTTCTCTGATATATGACATTATGAGGAAAGAGAATTTTTACACGACAAGTCCTGCTAACACTTTGCCAAAGCAGTTGCTAAGATACTACTGCACCTTGTGAATCCACTCATTACCTAAAGCCACGTCTTTTTTTTTTTTTTGAGTGAAATCCAAGTTCATTGCCTCTCCGGGGATATATTTGACTCCGTTCTCAGCTTGACAGGCAGTGCCAGAATCCATTTGGACACAATATTCTAATATTTGTGCCACTACGTTCATCTTAAATGATAAAATTTATTCAACACAATTTTTTTTGAACACATTTTTTAAGATGGAACAAGATGTTGTGACTGAAGTTCGAATTTTGAATTTGAATTTTATTTTGGCAGTCTTCACATAAACAAAAAAACAGAACAAACAACTCTCAGTTATATAACTAATCAGTTACAAACCAAGGCTCTCTAGATAATATAAAAAAATAAATAAAAATAATTAGAAAACTAATGTTACTAGTTTTACAATACACATTCAATATATATTCTACACAAAGGTGTACACAGTTTATACATGCACATCAAACATATATGCATATACGACGTTCACACATTTACACACATACGTATATACACAATTTGTGCGTTCTCTGTATCCTGTATTATGTTTCAGTCTGATGGCTCTTTTTTTTTTTTTTTGAATTATGAATAAAAAAATAAAAAAATAAAAAAAAATGAATAAGTTGAGCCAATGTGACATGTGGTGTTTAGAGAGATTGATTGACAGCCTTCACCATCCTTTTCTTTCTTTGTGTCTCAGCTCTCTCTAAGGCCCGCCTTTTCTTTCTGCCTCTTGACATGCGTTTAAAGGGCTGTGTTTGGGTGAGACGTGGGTTCAGAGTCGCACTGAGGGCAAACCTCGGGAACCTTTGGCATCGACGGCTCGACTTTAAAGACAGCCGTCAATTTGATCAGCTCAGAGAAATCCATTCTTTTTTGAACGTAGCTCGTCCTTCTGGAGCAACAGTCGATGAGAAAAATGACTAGAAGTCCCTCATGATGTCACAAGATTTTACATTTTGATCTTTTGGCAGAACAATGTTATGTTCGGGGGAATCCGTAACGTTATGCGTCATGAGGCTGAACAACCAAAGAAACCTGGTAAATAAAGAAAAGGTTTCCCTGTTTTCACAGCAGTGAAAATCTCAAAGCACGACACTACAGCTGCTTAAACTTAACTGTACTTTTGATATTAAAAATATATTTAAAATAAAATTGAGTTTTTTTCAAAAAAGACTGAAGTTAAAGATGGATTGATGAATGGATGGAAGGATAGTGGGGGTGGGAACCTCTGGGCACCTCACGATACAATACGCGATACAAAGCTCACGATAACGATAGCGATTATCAATATATTGGTCAGAAATCAATATACGATAATCTGACATAACAAGAAAAAAAAAGATAAAATGCACATTTTAGTGAAAAAGCAGAAAAGGTTTTGAAAAAAAAATTAAATAAAATGTAAAAAAAAAATTGATACTTGATAATAATTGATAATCGATCGTGCGAAAAAATATCGCGACATATCACCGTATCGAGATATCGTCCCACTCCTACTTTGGAGCATTGCATGATTGCATTTTTAAGGTTAAATAGATCAAAATTAATACAAAGTCCTCCAATTTTCTTTATTATGACATAGTATTAAATTAAATTAAATAGAAATTGGTTACAAAATCTAGTAAATTTAAAGTGAAGATGCTGTTGGGACTGACATTTATCACTTATTGTATTTGAAGTGCAGACTAGGACACAATAATTTAAAGATCTCTCGTTTCCTGCATAAAATCTGTGGCCAACTTGACATCAAACTGCTCCATATTTGGCCCCTGAGTTTGACACCCCTGCTCTAACACAATCCATTGTTTTTCTAAAAAGTGGACCAAATATATATATATATATATACAGTATATAGTTCATACCTGCACATTTTAGTGAAAAGTCAGAAAAGGTTTTGAAAATAATACAATAAATCTTAAATAGAAAATAAATAAAATATATATATATATATTATTTTTAAAATCGATATTTAGCGCAAGCATATCGATAATCGATCGTGCGTTAAAATATTGCGATCTATTGCTGCATCGAGATATTGTCACACTCCTAATAATTACAGCTGTTCAATACTCAAATTCTTCTTAAAAGGAAACACAGACAAATCTGGGCTGCTAAATGTAAAAATAGAATACATTATCTAATAAGAACTTAACGGCATGTATACAAGAAGGTCCAATAAGGTACAAATAAGGCCTGTGATGTTCTGGTTAGTTTTTGGCTTTAACTGGTAAAGTATGAGTTTGTTTTTGACTTTGTTTCTAGATGCTGTTTGCTTTGCTTCTGATCTAGTTTAGTTTGGTTCATTGTAATCTGTTATTTTGACTCAGCCTGTGATTTGTGACGTGAAACATACTGTAACCAGTCAAGAAACGAGCTGACTGAGAAACACGTAATGCTGCGTTCAAGGCAACTCGCCATTTCTTAGTTGAAAGTTCCGATCTCCAAGTTCAACCAAGTTCATCTCAAACATGGCTTACCTCTCTATTGTTTGGAGCTCTGGCTTTATGTGGCGTCCCGAGTCTTTGAACGCAGCATAAGATCCCGTTGTTAGATCTCATTTGATCACGTGAGATTTGTGGTTTGGAGACAAATTGGTAGCGGGACACAGTCGTTATTTGTGTGGTGTGCTGAGATTGTCAGAGCTCACCTGGTCTGTCTCTGTCCTTGTATGTCAGTCAGTTGCACTGTTATTATCCCCCGCCACAAAGTGTGGAAGGAGGATATACTGTAGGTCTGCCCATCCGTCTGAGTTAAAGGTGACAGCTTTTCTCAGAAACTATTTAAGATAGAATAACCACATTTGGTGTGTGGTGTCAGGGTATCAATACCTTGATCGAGTTCGAAAATGAGAAACGCAATTATTTTTTACGGAGTTATTACCCTTGTTGTTTTTCTGTCGGGGTATGTTGATGACTGTCTTCTTGTTTGGTCCATATAAAAAAGGTACGCATAACAATAAATTAATGTTTGGGTGGGGGGTTGCTAAACATAAGCTCAGGCTTCTGCCCGTTTTCCCTTGGTCTTGGTCAGTATGAAATGCTTATGCTCTGACACCATGTTTTCATTTATCTACTCCTCTACAAGCTCCACTACTTCCCATTTTGGTTCTTTATATAAATGTATGTTTTTAATGCCGTAATACTTTGAATTGCACTTTAATTATCTCTTAGCACATTCTTCTCCCACAGTGTAAAAACTTGCATCAATGGTCATTTTAAGAGTAATGTGTGCGTCTGGGATTTTAGCTAGTTATCCTTTGACTGTCTACCTTGTGTTCTTCATATTAATGTAGAATAGTCTCTAGTATCGTTGTCAGGAGCAGTAGGTATAAAGTATCTCTGCGTTATTATTATTAATACACAAATCCCAACACTTTTGTTGATATTTCAATCATGACGGCTTTCCCCTTCAAGGAAATCTGATTTCATATATTATTGTACACGATGTAAACAGTGACGATTTCTGTTTTTAACAAGCTGTTTTCCTTTGTCTCATAAGTACTTAACACTACCTCTGGCAAAAAAAAAAAAAAAAAACTTGCAACGTCTCAACCTCCTACACTTACACGACTAAAAAAAGAATTCAAACCTCAAATTTTCCATTTATTATGTTTCCTGTGTTGTTGTTTTTTGCTTCTTTTCACAGCTCTTTGATTCTGGAAGCCCTCGTCTCCATTTCACCGTTACAGAATAGCAAAAGCTGCTGGCGCATCCCCACTACGTTTTTGCAATTCAGCGGGGACATTTTACAGCATACATTTCCCCTGATTTATTTTATGTTGGTTGGGTTTTTATTGTGTCTGAAGTTTGTTATTTGTGCCTTGAGTACTTTGGAGGCAACCCGTTGGGAAGGAAAATAATGACACTCCAGAATCAAAGAGAAGAGTAAGAAGAAAGCCTTTGGATGAATTCAACCTTTTTAGTATTTTCCATTCTTGATGTGCTTTCTTATACAGTGTGATGGCCATGCATATCTACAAAAAAACCAGACAACCCAAAAAGTTGCAAACTATTTGATGCCTGTGTTTCCTTTTTTGAATATATATCATTAAACAAATTCTTTCTTTTGTTTTCTTTTTGAAGAACAACTTGAGGAGGATAAATTGCACAGTAACGGAGGTAAAGTATTTTCGCCCGAGCTCCAAAAACTCATGTCAGCTGCTTGCTATCAACTTTTTTTTTTACTCATTTACCTGAAAGTGTACTTTGAGAAGAACTGAGCTTTACATCATGACTCATGCAGCTTTGCTCTTTCATATTTCTGCAATCTCCTTCATTTATCACATGCAAGCTCTGAATCACAATTAAATATGCTTTGTGCTTCCATTACCTTCACGTTAGACAGGCCAAATCACTTAATACATTTTAAAATGAATAATTAAGAATCAACTAAAGAATGTCTGAATTTGTGCACTTTAGAGCTGCAACTAACGATTGTTTTCATAATCGATTAATTGGTCAATAAATTAATCTATTAATCAGATTTTTTTCAAAACACAGTTTATCTATAAAGCACATTTAAACCCTGCTTAAGCTGATCAAACTGAAATAAAGGCGTCTCTCACACAGTTGTGGCGCGCGCACACTCAAACACACAATCACTCATGCTCCCGCACACACAAACACTGCGCACACACAAAAATTTGTGGTGCGCGCGCACACAAACACTCTGCCCGCGCAAACACAAAAACTAGTGGTGCTCGCACATACAAACACTCTGCCTGCGCGCACACAAACACTCTGCAAGCACAAAAACTTGTGGTGGACGGACACACAAACACTCATGATATGCGCACATACAAACACTCTGCCCGCGCGCACACAAAGCTCTGCAGGTGAAGCAAACGGCTCTGAGTCAAGGCCCGTGACATAAATCCCACGACGCAACAAATTGATTATAGTTGATTTTTATTGATTCGTTGTTGCAGCCTCAGTGCACTTCATATGCAATGTGCCGTGTTTGATAAAATAATTGTCTTGTTGATTGTAGTAATGTAATGTGTTTTGCATGCCGCTGCTAAAACAAATGCATTTTCATCACCAACTCTAATAGTTTGTATAATTTAAAAAAGTCAGAATCCTAATATAAATTTTACTTTGTGTTCAGTATATTATATATACATTATATGTAATTTTTTAATCATTTAGCTAAAAGTTTACTTACAGCAGAAGTCAGTTTTACATCATGACTCATGCAGCTTTTGTCACCGTTTGGTGGTGTGGACCCAAATGCTCAGAGAGAGAGGGAGGCAGAGTGCAGGCGTATTGTTCTTGGATCCAGTCCATGTTTAATTCAAAAAATTCAACAAAAAACCAGAATTATAAAAGGACAAAGGAGTAGCGGGAAAACTGGGAGCAGGAGGCGAAACGCAGCAACACACGAGGAGGATGACGATGAACAAGGATCCAGCAATCACTCTGCGTTCAAGCTCTAAGCTAAATAGTAACGAAGCTTGATTAAGAAGGGCCACACCTGAGTGCAAAACTAATCAGTCACAACCCAAACACACAGACATCACTGGGAGGAGGAGCCACGAGCAGGAAACCCTGGAAACACAAAGGCCGTTTCTCAATGTCTCTGTGTACTCGTGTGTACTCGTGGACTCGTGAAACGTCATCACGCGCATCCCAAGTCCTGTTCCAATTCAAACAGGACTTGGGACTTGGATCAGCAAGTTCGCTGTAAATCTTGCCACGCCCATTTTACCAAGCATGCATCAGAGGAGACTTGTGCGTACTCCGTCAGCCATATTTCCCAGCATGCACTTCAAACAAGCACATGATTTCAAAGATGACGACAGAGGAGGATAAGCCGCACGTGTAAGTTACAAAAAATACATTGACCAGCATATTGAACATAATAATAATAATGATATTAATGCATTCGCTTAGGAGTTTAATTTCATACCTGATTTGGTGCAGATTTGGTGCAGATTTCAGGACAGAATTTTGTTTCTCTTTAAAAATGTAATATCTTAAACATAATTATTGAGAATTAAAAAAACCTTATTCAAAATGGAGAATTACTTTTATATTATTTTTTATTATCATTATTATCAATAATATCATTCTCGTTGTTTGTGCGCCTAAAGTATTCCCAAAATCTATCCCTGAATTATTTATTTATTTGTTTTTTAGCTTATTTTTATTATGATTTCTTGATTAACAATTATGAATTTAATACCTTAAGTAAGAATTCAAATCCCTTAATTTGATATAAAATATTTTTTTTTATTATTGTTATACATAAAATGTTCATAAAATGTGTTCAGAATTTTTTATTGATCACCAAATGTTTTATTGGTTTACCAAATAATTAATATTTACAACAATGACATCTACTCAATGATACATATTTTCTTTGATGTCTACAGTGGAGCGCACATACTCTACGCAACAATGTCAGGAAGTTTGCTTTGTCCCAAAACGACGAGTATGTGAAGTCCGCCCTTGTGCACTCCGCAAGTCCGTTCTTCAAGTCTGCTCCCGCGAGTCCGTACCCAGGAGTTCACAAGTACGAAGTATGCATACTTAGAATTGAGAAAAGGCCAAAGACGAGTTAACACATGAGGCCAGACTCCAAAAACAGTATAAACTAAGACTCAGAAAAACCAAAAGAGATCCACGAGGGCTTCACACAAACAAAAACTAAACACAAGCTGACTGCTTTGCTTTTTCATATTTCTGCTATTTCCTTTATTTCTCACATGCAAACTCTGCGTTTAAACATGTTTCATGCTTTGAATACCTTCACGTTAGACAAGCTGAATCATTCAATGAATGCATTAGCTTGTTTTAAATGTCTGCCTTCAGCCAGGTTTAGCTCTTCTGTTGTAATTAAGAATTGTTATGAGTAGAAGAATGAAAGTAAATGTGTTTTTGTGTTTTAAATATGCATTTTGTCTTTTGTTCTGAGATTGGATTTGACTTTTTTCTTTTGTACTTTAAACACAAGTGCCTACAAATCAACTATGTTACTAATATAGTGGTTCTCAAAGTTTTTACTGAGGTAATTTTTTACTTTGAACAAAAGTGAACTTTCAAGCAGCACCTGCGCCCATTGCCCCACAAATTGGGACCAAATAACGTAACGTGCAATCTGTGCCGAAAAGCTCAAGAAAATCAAAAAGGAAATTCAATGCACGTATGAAATAAATGAACAGGAAACAAGTAACATCATGTTTCATATGCAAGTAACATATTTCATGAGTAGATAATACAAAAATAATTAAACTAATCACAAAACAAATGGAAAAGTACAGTAGTCAAAAATCCATTGTTTTCAAGCTTTAGAAACCCAAAAAGGTAAAACATTTTTAAGTCAACTATTAAAGGTTTGTTTATTGTTCCACTTTATGTGAAGTACATGCCAAAGTAAATCATTACTTTTTTGCCCTTTAGTTCCATGTAGGGCTACACAATTAATCAAATTTTAATCGTGATTACGATTTTTGTTGCCACGATTAAATTAACCTTATTGTCTGCAATATTTATGTTTAAAATAGGGGTTCTGTACTCTGTAATAGTGTATCTATTCAGTTAGGCTTTGTTACATTTTAAATTATTGGGTACATTTTATTTTATTATATATTTTTTAGTATAATTGTAATTTAAAGCTTCATTTTGCACTGTAAACTGTACATGTATTGTTTGTTTAAAAGTAACATAGCTTTTTTTTCCTAACATGATACATACTTGTGATTATAATCATGATTACAATATTGAAAAAAATAATTGTGATTATTATTTTAGCCATAATCGGTCAGCCCTATAGTTCAATGTTACATTTTGTTCCTGCTTGCATATTTATTGCAGTCTAATAATTTAATTTAAAAGTTTGAGAAGCACTGCACTAATAATAATAATAATAATTACAATTGTCATTTAAAAAGTCTTTGACAATTTTTATGGAATTTTCATGGCAATTACAATTATAATTTAACGCTAAACTTGGGAGCTATGTTACAGTTCTCTGTACAGTTCTACACATATGTAGTTAACAGTTATTTAAATATGTTTTATACTAACCTTACCATTAAAAAAATAAAAATAAAATAAAAAATAAAATAAATGAAATCTAGGGTAAACTGACACAAAAAAGGCTCGGATGCCCACACCAAAAATATTAAAACATATATTTTCATTGATTTGGAAGCATAACAAGGCAATCAATAGATAGGAAATAAATTAGATATTTGATTTTAGTGTATTTTACAGCTAATTTAATATAATAAATGCTAACAGAAAGCTAACACAAGAGGAAGGTTAACTTTCATTAGGTTATTTATTATAGGCTCGGTTATTGTGATTAATTGTAATTAAACTTTAGTAATTGAGAAAGTAACTGTAATTGATGTTCTGAGGATAAAAAAAACAATTGTAATTTAATTTTAATTGGAAAAAATGCTGCACATGTAATCATAATTTAATTGTAACTGAACATATAATTAACCCCCACCCTGATGCTGTGTCCTGATCAGGGTTATTGTTGACCATGTACCATCTTCCAACAGGGAGCCAGGCTAAACAGGACTGGTCCATCCAGTGGCCCACCTCTGAATCTGGGAAGGAAAACACTCCAGTGTGCCAGCCAGAGGCCAGTCAGTGGATTCGGTTCCAGCTCTCCCAAAGCCCAAAAGTCCAGTCCAAGTACAACCAGCACATGTGCCACAGCCCCCAGGCCCTGGCCCCCCCTTTCTACACCGATCGACTGACCGTTGACAGCCCCGCCACCGGCCTGTTCCCTTCTCTAGACTTTGGCCATCGTTCCCTGCCCCCGTCACCCCGCCAGAGACATTTTGGCCACACACCCCCTCGGACTCCCTTAGTGGTCAACACCATGACCCCACCTGGCACTCCACCGATGCGGCGAAGGAACAAGGTGAAGGCCCCCGGAACGCCACCTCCACCAAGCCGTAAGCTCATCCATCTGCTGCCGGGATTCACCGCTCTGCACCGCAGCAAATCCCATGAGTTCCAGTTGGGAAACCGTTTGGAAGACACGCAGACGCCAAAGTAAGTGTTTACGATGAACAGCCATGGTCGCCTTGGATTAGTTACATAAAGAAACTGAAACTGTTAGTTAGAGCCAAATATGTAACAATGACCCAAAATGTAACAATGACCCAAAATGTAACAAAACAAAAATGCAATAAAACCCAAAATGTAATATGTAATGTTAGAAAAGACTTGATCAAGTTAGAACAATAGTCAGCAACAGTAGGTATGAGAAAAACTGACCCATTTGTTATTAACCAATTGGTTGCATATATTTTATCTACAGTATTCTACAATCGAATAAAATAAGTGAATTATCGGAGTGCTTATATCGGAGATTTTAGATGCAGTCCGATAAATTTTGATATTCGTTTTCTGGCTGATATCGGACCGATTTCCGATATGAATATCGGATCGGGACACCTCTAGTTCCCAGTGATCCTTAAAAAGTCTTAAGCATTAAATTCATGAATCTAAAAGTAAGGCCTTAATTGTCATTAAAATGTCTTGAATCAATGTTTCAAAAGTCTTGATTTGTAACGCATAATAAGTATGATTTTATGGTTATTGACATGCGGTTATTAAAAGAGATATTGTTTGTGTTTAATTATTTTTTTGGGATTGTGTGCAAAATAAATAAATAAAATAAAGTGATATACAGTATATACTGTATATATACAGTTAGAAAAGAAAAAAACTTACCAAAAATGTCAAGGTTCTCCAAAAGGATTCACCGCTAATTATATATATATATATATATAAACACACACATATATATTTATGCAAACACATTTGTGTTTGATACTACACTCTACATTGAAGCAATTACCCCTTTAATCCATAAATGATTGACTCACTCTATGATGTAATAGAATTATTACACTATTAGGGGAAAGTATTTTGCCCCATAAAGTAATAACGAACAAAAAGTTTTTACGCTTTAGGCTCAGCATTTTGTTACATTATTGACCAGTTATTACATTTCGGGTTTCATTACCATTTTTATATAACAAATTGGGTCCTTGTTACATATCGTGCTCTCCAAATATTGTCCCGAACTGTGTTAATTAAGATAAACCATTAAAGCCTTTGGAGGGTTGACGATCAACCACATTATGGATGAGAAGAAACGAGACAATGTGAGAAGCTGTTTGTTTGGATTCAGGCTGTGTGCTTCTTCTTATTGCACAGATTTGTTCTGAGTCGTGATTATCCTGTTTCATGAACTGTCTTTAAGACAAAAACAACGAGTTAGCAAAGAGTCAGTAAATATGTGCAGATGGCTTCCCTCAAGCGAACATTTAGGGACGGCCCCTGTCCGACTCTCTTTTTTTTTTTTGTCCTAAATTGTAATTTAATATGACCCAAAGCATCTTGTTAAGAATAATACATCATGGCCTTGTGTTTTTCTTTCAGCAGCTATTTTTAAATGTCTTTTTAAAATGTTTTTCAAACAAACCCCAATGAGATTAATACCATGAATGACTCCACTGCTAATAAAGCACCAGTCGCCCGTCTGTGATGACATGGGTGCTTCAGGCTAACTATTCCACCCTGTGTCTGGTGCTATGTTGATCAGATTTGGTCTTGAACAGGATCCACCATCGCTAATCAGGAACCAGAGTCTGCCTTTGTGAAAGATACGGTCATTTTGATAATACCATTACATGGCAGTGGCAGTGCCCTATCACTGCTACACTTTGTAAGTGAGTATTTGGGAGTCGTCTTCTACCCTTTTACAGCGGCCATCTGGCTTAGACTTGTGTGTCTGCTTGCATTCGCACTCATTGCTTAACTGGTGACTATCTACACAGGCAGGACTGGATCATAGCGGCAGTGAATCGGCTGAAACGGCATTAGAGAATTGATTACCGGTCCCTGAGCGCTGATAGACTGCAGGCTGTGAGTTGAGCCTCTCTAATCAGGGACCTGCGTGTGCCTGGAAATGTCGCCACTCGTTTTTTTTTTTTTGTTTCTTTTTTTTAACACAGGACATATCTGCTGGCTTTCCTGGTAGTGAAGTGAAGCACCTCCTGAAATGCCTCCTTAATGGCTTAGTGGTGATTTGTGCTGCCAAAACAGCAGGTTGGTTTTTACTAGGGTGACTTTGTTTTTATTTCTAAAAAAAGAAGACACTTGGGCTGACCTCGGCATACTCAAAGTACTCAACATATTCTTGAATCTATTGCAAAATACAATATATGGTGCCGAGGAAACCCAGACAAGACGTGAAAAGAGGACATGTCGGGTAAAACCGGACGTATGGTCCCCCTAGTTTTACAGTTTTGCCGTGAAGGTCCTGTTGGTACCGTTTGGGAGCTTTGGCCTAAATTCCAAATTGTATTAACTTTTCTAATCTTTTTTTTGTTTGTTATGACGCAGATACGCATATAATAACTGAGAGCTCGGGAGTGAATAAAAAGCTCCCTATAGACGCTCATTTTCTCGTGCTTTATTGCCTGGCACTGTGGCCATAACACAATAATCAGGGAACACCCTCTGACCCCCAATCCACATTTTCCTTCCTTTATCTTAATGAGATATGAGCTAATACCTAAATATTATCTAAATATGAAATTTTGGCACCTACAGGTTGTTTTAATTTCTGTAAACTGACATTAACATGCTTATAGCTTGGAAAACCTTCCTAACCCAGAAATATGTTTTTAAAAAAGGCAATAAAAGCAGATTATAGTATAATGAGATTGCAAATCTACACCTCATATTCCATGTCCCATTCCGTACTTTATTCCAATCCCATTTCACTATGACTGTTGTATTTGTCTTTTTATTTATTTAGACAATTAAAAGAAAAAAAAAATACAAATGAATATACTTTTAGGTAATTCCATAATAACCAGTTATTACATTTTGGGTTTTATTGCATTTTTTTTTACATTTTATTTTTATTTGGAACTTTCAAAGAAAGAAAGAAAAAAACCAAGAGAACGGAAATTATATAAAAATATAAAATAAAAAAATACAAATGAAAATACTTTTAGGTAATGCCATAATAACAAGTTATTACATTTTCGGTTTCATTGCATTTTTTTTTAACAACAATTTGGGTCTTGTTACATTTTGGGTTGTTGTTTACAAATTAGATTTAAAGAACACACTTAATAAATATGAACAAATTATAATTGATAATCGATTCAATAATGATTTGCACACTTCTTAGACACTTTGCCATGTTTGAAAAAATAAATGTCTTGTTAATTTTAGTGACGAAATAAACATGAATTCACAGTGTTATGTCTGAAGCAGTCATGTTATGACCCATTGATCTATTGGCAGAGTAATAAAGTCATAATATGCACACACAAGGAGTGAGGAATACTGTATTTGATGGGTTGTTTTTTATTTGTCGTACCAGGGCCTCTTGGTATTGAAAGGCTGGTTGTTTCCCTTTTAGCAGCAGAGCTAAGGATCCCAAGAAAAATGTGTTAAATATTCTTAATTGTTGATGCATTATTATCTTCTTTATTATTTTCATAAGTTGTGTTTCCATTACAGATTTAAGCAAAATGAAAGCAATATTTCTAAATAATGACAAAGTATAATTGTACTTTGAACACTCCTTATAACACTCTGCATTCCTTTGTTGTTTGCTGTATAATGTGGTAGTAATCATTTTTAGTATAATGCTCATCTGTTTACATGTACCGCACCATGATTTCTCAGAGAAAAGTGGTCATGTGACCAGGTACATCACGTTCTGTGGCGTTTTATTGCGTCAAAAGTGTTACCATAATGCATTTGTGATGTATTTCAACATGGAGATGTCTGAAAAACCTCCTCATGAAAGCGTAAAAACCTTAGCGATATTTGAGTGTTTTCAAAATGTAGGTGTTATTTAGATTTTGCGCATTTCCAAGGGAAATGGAACCCAGCTATAGTCTAAGAAACAATGAAGGCTTATTATTTTCCATTGTTTGTTCATGTGAGGTAAGAAAAATAAAAAAAATAAATCACCCGTAAGTGTTTTGACAAATGAACACATTTGTAGATGAAATCAGTGACGTTTCCTGATGTAGTTTTAATTAAGTGTTGCTAAGATTATATATTTTTATTTTTATTTTCCTTAACAAGCTTTCTTAATTTAAACCAGTTGCAATTTTTTTTTTTTTTTTGGTCTGTTTGACCTGTTTTTTATGCTGCTAATTAAATTATACGGTAAACAAAATATATTAGCCTTTTAATAAGATACAATTAATTAATAAACACACAAAAATAAAGTACATTTATTTGTTCCCCATGTTTACATATGTCTTGACAATTTATCTTTTTTGTGACAAATGTTTAGTAATATTTGTAGGTACCAGCAGACCCCCACCATCATCCGTACAGAAGATGAACCAATGACATCCATATAACCTCGATAAGACCTTTCATCAATATATTGCAGACTACCCTTTTCCATAATGTATAAAAAATTACAATAATTTCACAACCTCTGATCTCTAAAGGTACTTTATATCAAAAAATATCTTATTTTGGTTTCATCTTTGTCGTAATTCCTGTGAAGCTAATCAATCACTCACACTTTATGTTTCCATGATGAAATAAAGCAAAATGATATGTAACATTAACCTTTTTGGATGCACGCTGCCCTTTATGATGACATTTGTTCAGATTTTATTACGTGTATGGGCAGGTTAATAGGTACTTACTTTAGTTAAACAGCATTTAACAAATGTTTTTTTCAATTGCTACATAGAGGACGTATTGTAGTACCAACCTAACGTTGGTTGCACTAAACCAGAGGTGGGCAACAGGAGGGCCACAAAAAATGGGTTTGTTTAATGGAAGGGCCACATTATCAACATTCATGTCAGCATTTAGAATAATGACCAATCTGAGCATTAACACAAGAAAGAACAATATAGTAATTTTGTGTGTTTTTCTGTCATTCTGTGTCTGTTTGTTGTTGTCTTGCTTGTTATGAGGCATTTATGCATTTCTGTAGTCCTGTTGTGTGTTTTTGTGGAGTCATATTGTGTATTTCTGTTGTCCTTTTGCTTGTTTGTTAGTATTGTGGGTTTGCAGAGTAATTTTCCTGTACTTTTTTTTTTGTTGTTGTTTTGTGTACTTCTGGTGTCATCTTCTGTAATTTGTAGTTTTTTGGTGTATTTTTGTTGTAGTTTTGTGTTATATCGAGTAATTTTGTGTATTACTGTTCTCTTTTTTGGTAATTTTTGTAGTATATTTCCTGTAATGTTGTGATTCTTTGTATTTCTTCTGGGCCGCATTAACTTAGACGGAGGGCCGCATATGGCCCCCGAGCCGCCACTTGCCCATGGCTGCACTAAACCAATGTTTCTCAAATGGAGGTACGTGTAAGTGTAAAATTAACAAATAAAGCGTCAGTTTTGGTTAGGGATGTCCTCGTGCAACTTTTTCATTTTCGTTTTGATACCGATATTGTAGCCTTGCATATCGGCCGATACCGATATTGATCCGATATCAGCATGAATCATACATACTGCTATTATTTCTTTTTTTTTTTAATAAAAAAAATGATTATTAGTTATTTAGTAGTGTGGAATGGTAGAAAAGGCTTGATCAAGTGAAGTTACTCAAACAGAGAACAATAGTCAGCAACATTAGGTATGAGAATAACTGACCCATTTATTATTAACCAATTGGTTACATACATTTTAACTTTCAACATAATAGTTACAGTATTCTACGATTGAATAAAATAAACAAAAAATTAATTGACAAAAAAAAAAAAAATCAGAAATTTGAATCCGATATTCGTTTTCAGGCTGATATCGAACCAATATCGGAATCGGGAACCCCTAGTTTTGGTCCCACCCTAGGCGTGAGATGACTAGTGGAAATGATAAAAACTACTGAAATAAATCTATTCAAATCATTGTATATATGTATCTGAGCTCAAACATGATCAAAAACTCATTGTAGGAACCACTGCTCTATTGTTTTTTTTTACAAAGTGAGATGATTTAAAATGTGTGCTATCACTCATTCATTCCATCATTGTGCTCTATAGTTGTTTTTAAATAGTTTTCTAAGCAAAATGGTGAAGTCGGACAAAGAGGGTACTTGGATTCCGAAATAAGAGAAAGGGGTACTTGAGGACCACAACTCATAAGGCTTCTCGTAAGAAAAGGTCTTCATCTATATATAATATTACATATTTTTGTACAGATTTGTCCCATAAAGTGTTAAAAGCAAGGTTAATTGTTGATATTTGTTGGCACATCTGGAATCATTTGAATGAAAATGACACAGAGATGTGCCCAACATCACTCTCTGCATGGAAGTGTCTTTATTCCCTGAATAGAAACGCTTGCATTTGCTCCCATTAATGTACTTAGCGTCTTATCACCCCAGTGAGAGTCTCCTTAATGACACCATCCTTTTTCCCTTCATTTCCTAATTTGACTTTGAAATGTGAGAACTGGTTTCTGAAGTCAATCAATTTTCCCACCCACCCCACTGAGCACTTCCAAACACCAACTCGCATCCACAACTCCGGGCGGCGCACAAACATCGTCACACACTCTTACACGATCGGTAAATCAATCAAACTCACTGTGACCTTTTTTTTTTTTTTTTTGACACATTAAGGATGTTTGCTAATCATTCCTTAATGGCTTCTTCAAAGATCACCCCGTTGTCACTCTTGCGATGTTAAGTACTGATTCCCCTTCCACAGACCTTTTAGTTAATCCATCCGAAGCCCAGTAACGATGCTGTGATTGTAAAACAATTTAATTAGATTTATTTGATAGTAAAATTATCATCTGGGAGACAAAGTCATAAAGAGTAGAGGTGTGACAAAGGACTGGAAGTTGTGTTTGAGTTGTAAGTGATAAAAAAAAGAATAGGGTGAATAATTTTATTGCTGATTGAATTTATATTGACAACTCTGAAGCCTAACTCAGCTGACATTTAATGTAAAGTATGATAGAGTCTACTCACACAGACATTTGCTCTTATGGCCATTTAGAGACGTTTTCTAGCTTCCTAAAATTGCATTTCTCTCCTAAAACCTGTGCGATTGGTATATTAGAGTCTCTAAATAGAGTGAATGGTTGTGTGAATGGGATGTTTATCTGTGTTATCTCACAGTAAAGCAGGTACAGATCTCAGGAATCTGCATTCCCCAAAACACCCACATAACAGAAAATGATGGTGCCAAAATGACAATTGTCTGGCTGCAGACACAATGCAAAAGAAACGATGGAAATTACCAAAAATGGAAAACGAAGCCATTTAACCACACCTGTGTGCCACAATATAAATCAACAAAAATGGGGCGGACAAGTCCCCACATGTCAGAATGTGGCTTTAGGCCCGGACAAACACAGTTCTATCAGGACATCATAAAAAAGGCATTCATTTATCAAATACAATCTAGAAGTTCCAAACAAACAAAATATGAGGTGTGTTCATCAGTGGGCTAATATAAATAGAGTATCCAAAATTTCCCAAATTCTGTTTCAGGGTTTACCATTTGCTGAAATATCATGAGATTGCATCGTAATAGCGAAGTTAGCCATTGTTCAGCCAACCTTTTAACATGTAAAACCATGGAAATGTGTGAAACCTTTAATTTTCACCAACTGGCGAATCACACTCACATTTTTTTTTTATATTTAATCAATATCTTTGTGTATTTGTGCAATATTTCAATGTGTTGCAATGCTTTCAATGTGTTGCAATGGTTACTTGATACACTTGATTTTATGATTGGAGTGTGTGATGCCTGCAATATTCATGTATGCACAAACATTTTATTTTCGTATAATCTGTTCAGATCAGTGTTTAAACTGACACAATAGGATAAATAGTTTTTTCTTATTTTTGCGCATTGTCAGTAACTCCTTAATGATTTATCCGTAATGTTCTCACTTACAGTTGTTACAATGTCGTCATTATGTTGTCATGGTTACTTTGAGACTTCTACACAGTAGTTTCAGTGAAAGGAAACTTGTTGCACTTTATTTTATGATGGCAGTGTGTGACACTGTTTTTCTTTTTTTCAGTGAAAATGTGCAAAAACACTAATAATAGATGATAAATAGGAGGCTTTGAAGCAAATAGTTTTGACTCAATTTGTCCTCTGAATGATCAATATCTTCTGATGAACTTGATTTTTCATCTCTATGTTTAATATTGATATTAACTGGGTAGAATATCGTGATATATCACAAAATAATATTGTATCGTGATGCGTATCGTATTGCAACATCCTTGCCAATACTCACCCCTAGTTGCCATAAACTTCCTTGTATTGCGATGTTTTTGGCGAGGGGGCCATTAGTTTATCTATCAACAGAAATTTAATATAGTTTATCCTACAATTGTGAAGTAAAAGGACTAATAATAGCTGTTTAACATGTAGCTTTACTTGGAAAAGTGCTCCAGATACCCATTGCCACTTAAACTTTAATTTCCAGGCTGGAGTGCGTCGGCACTTTCATTTTGCTTATGTTGCATGCTTTCTATCTATTCCTCACTTCTTCTTTTTTTTCATACCTCTTTTTGCCTTCCTTTCTTTCCGTGCCCTTTTCAAACCAGAGAGGCTCTTTGGGCTTGAGTGTCAATTAATGAACCTCATTGTCTGTGTTGATGAGTAGTAACATGCTTGCGTGGAAAAGGCCAAGTGAGTTTTCAGTCTGTCACGGTCCCACTTGGTGCGTCATGCCAAGATCTTTCTTGTAAGTGGGACTGTTTTTTTTTTTTGTTTTTTTTTTTATTCCACAGCGTCTTGCCTTGCCTTCCCCTGCCAGCAGAAATGCTAATATCTTATAGCTAATGCCACCTTATGAGACGTTCACAGCCTTTGGAAAGTTAAGCACTTTCTTATTGAATTGGATGTTTGCTAATAAATCATATGGTGCCAGGGGTTGGCATGATTCACCCTCTGCTTCTCTCTGGGTAATTCTGCCATGCAACACTCAGGGGAAGTGGATTTGCATTTCTTACATGACTAATTTAGCTGTTTGCTTTCACTCAGCTTGAGTTTGCGTCGTATACGTCTTATCCCCCTTTTTTTCTTTTCCCCCTTTAGCTCACTGTTTCCCATTCCTTCTCTCATCTCCCCTGTCATCATCCATCTCCTTTGAGACACTGTCAGAGTGTGATTTAATGTATACTATTTTAGTCACAAAACACAGTTTGTTTCTTTTATTGGATTCAATTTTCGTTGCGACTGAAGCCGCAATGATGTTATGTGGACTGTGATGGAGTGAGGGATAATAACATTAAAAACAGTATCATGAGAGTGCAAACCTCCACCAATCTCCTCCGTGCCAGATATTGTTGGCAGTTATCTGGATCTGTGATCATTTACACTCTTAAAGCGTGTGTGTGTATATATATATATATATATATATATATATATATATATACACACATGTCAAAATAAAATAAAGAAAACTTGAGAAAAAGAAATGTCTATCCTCATTAATACAGTAGGTCTAAATATAAGCATCCCCATTGTTTTGAAAAATCCAGATGAAATGCACAATCCGGACCCGATTTGGACCAACCACACATAAATGAGTAAAATGTAAAAAAAAATTCAATCAATTACCAACTGAGATACACATTTTTGAAATTTTGCCAATGATGAGAAATAGAGATAGGGATTTTTTCGATTTTTTTTAAATGTATCTAGAATTATATTGATCAGAAATTCTCCTTGAAAATGTTTGGATTTTCGATTATGATTATGATTAAGGGTTTATTATATATTATGTATCTCCTCTGATGAGTTTCTATGAGTTGGTTTGTAGAAATAACAAATACATGTTATCTTAATGCCAGCACCTTTGACAATCCTCCTTGAAAACGTTTGGATTTTCTATTATGAATAAAAATTCAAATGTTTTTTTTAATGAGCTTTGAACAACCTTTTAAGTAAGCCACAGTAAACTTTGAACTTGGATGTTCAAAGAATTCTCACGAATGCTCAAAGGAGTTGCTCAACTTTCTCGTATGTACAGTATGTAGCGTTTACGTTGGTGTGGAAATAGCTGAACTTTGATTGATGTACCCATTTGTAACCTGACAGCATGTTTATTGCCTTTCACTTCCATGTACAGAAAGCCTCCTGGGTGATCGCTGAAAATTAAATGATTTTTGTGGATTTTATATATATAAATATTACATAATTGTTAAATCGTTGTGTCTCGTAAAATGGGAACATGATGATTTCCTGTGAAACGTAATTAAAATAAAACAATTGCATAAATTGGAAGAAATAAAGTGTTACATGTTGAAACTTAAAGTGAAAACGTGAAAATTTTGTATCTAATAAGATTTTTAAACTGGCAGCTCTTTGGACTATTCACTAGCTTTGAAGTAGCTCGCAGTTTCAGAAAGGTTGGTGACCCCTGGCGTAAGATCGATCTTTAATTAAGCGTTTGTCAAAATGCGGTAAGCACTGTTGATGTAATCCTAACAGACCAACAAACAAATAAATAAATAATGCTCTTGGAAATGTAACTTCCCTGGCAAAGGTAAAGATAGAGTTCAACATACAACTGTGATACACAGTGGATTCGAACCGGCAACCCTTTGGTTATAAGCCTGCTTCCACTTGGCCACCCCTGCCCTTTTTCAGAATGCATCGCTTTATTCGTATCTCACTTGGTATCACTCACGGGCTAGGTAAATGCACCATCTAAAAAGAAAAAACACAGCATAGAGAAGGGGTAAAAGAGGGTGATGGGTAACAGAGATGAGATCCATTCACACTGCACCAGTTTTTAAACAAATCATTACATTTCTAATTAGCCTGGATTGCTTGATTAAGGGTTTATTATATATTATGTATCTCCTCTGATGAGTTTCTATGAGTTGGTTTGTAGAAATAACAAATACATGTTATCTTAATGCCAGCACCTTTGACAATTCTCCTTGAAAACGTTTGGTTTTTCTATTATGAATAAAAATTCAAATGTTTTTTTTAATGAGCTTTGAACAACCTTTTAAGTAAGCCACAGTAAACTTTGAACTTGGATGTTCAAAGAATTCTCACGAATGCCCAAAGGAGTTGCTCAACTTTCTCGTATGTACAGTATGTAGCGTTTACGTTGGTGTGGAAATAGGTGAACTTTGATTGATGTACCCATTTGTAACCTGACAGCATGTTTATTGCCTTTCACTTCCATGTACAGAAAGCCTCCTGGGTGATCGCTGAAAATTAAGCCGACTTCAAATCAATAGTGCTGTTCCCCAGACTATTCTTTAAAGATAACAGGAACACACACATCGCCACATTAGCCCATGACCTCTGACCCCTGATTGGATGATTGGCCCCACATGTTCTACACACCCTGTTCAAGGGAATAGCATCAAAATGCTTGAAATTTCATGAACATCCTATTTCTTATTTCTTTGAATGTTTCTTCTACTTTACTTTAACTTAAATTTAAAGTTAAAATTGGTTTCGGGTGCAAAACGGATTCAAGATTCAAGATTCAAGATCAAGTTTGTTTTTTTCTTAATTCCCCATAACAAAGATTAACATAAATTGTAATTTCAAAGAAACCTTCCAGTGTAATGAATACAAATAAACAAAGGGGGGGGGGGGGGGGCAAATAAAGATTATAATAAGTATTAAAAAATAAAGCAGCAATCACATCTGTACAGGTGTAAATACGTCCGTACCAGAACAATCTCGTCCTAGCAAATCAGGTATTTACCTTATAATTACATTCGTTTTTAGAGGGTTTCATCTTTAAGTCTCAACAGCTATGGAAAGCCATAGCACCATACAATCTATCCTGCCATAATGAGAATTCATCCTTGACTCTCATCCGTCAACAAATTGGAGGCATGATTATGAATTTTTATGACTGTTTAGAAGTCAGGGGTTTTGCTCTGGTGTTGTTCAAGCGTCGTAGGTTGATCTGGAAAGAACAAGTGGCTCTTGTTTGAAAGGTCAGCTTTCCGTTCAATGAACAAAAATGAACGATGATACTGTAATTTATCTCGTGTTTGTAATGGATTGCGTTTCTGCCTCAGTAGGAAAGCTTCTTTAATGCCCTTTCTTTTTGGTTTGCATCTTCCGATCATCTTGCTTATTGGTCCAAAAACCAAAAACATTTACATCGTTTTAAGTTCACTCAAGTATGTATCTGTCTTAAAGTGCAGTAAAAATGTCCAACATCCAAGAAAACTGGTTTTGGTTGCGTTGACAGCACTGGTGATTTATGAAATAATAGAGTGTCATTGTTTCACTATTACTACAGCCATGAAGGGAGTTATCACTGCTATTAATCATTCCGCACGTCAAGCCGTAGCTTTCATCTCCGTGTTTCTCTCTTTTTAAATTGAGACAAATATAATCGGTAGATGCCGTATCGCCTACACGCCCCTTCCCCTTGTTTTCGAACTCATTGGCATTTACTGCCTTAAATCTACCACTTAACCCACCCAGCTGTGAGCCCGTTAGCTCTTCTTGCATCCTGCAGTGTTGCTGTGATACCCAGATTACAGTTTAGGGGCTTGAGCTATGGTTTCATTTTGTTTCAATTGAAAAATTAATTTAGATTCAATGGGATGGTAGAAAGACAGCATACATACACAACACGAGATGGGATACATGTGGAAGGAGGCGAGTGCATGAAAAACACATCTGGGTTTGAAGGATGTTATTGCAATTTTGTTATAGAAAAAAACTATTCTGTAATGCAGAGTGAGCAAGTCAACAAGCAGGCTTTAGAATACAAGAAGGTTTATTCTTTTCAGTAATTCTTACTCCTTTATTTAAGGCAGTTGTTCCCAAACTGGGGTACGTCTACCCCCAAGGGTACAAGATTTGAATTTTTTTTACATGCGCACAGACTTTTATCTCATCCATCCATCATTAATAATTTGGGACACAACTCTTTAAAATACACCAAAAGTTGAAGTTCAGATTTTAAAATGAGCAAAACATCCAAAAAAAAATGAATACAAAAGCCTAAATTCTAGGTTAATGTTGAACAAGACACAGGAACGAGTTTAGACGAGCTAGCAGACAGAAATAATGTACAACATTAGCTAAGGGGTACTTGCGATAAGAAATAAAAGTAAAGGGGTACATGGGGCAATAAAGTTTGGGAAACACTGATTTAAAGAAAAAATGTACTATTGTTAATGTTTTTTGCTGGCCATTTTGACAATGATCTAGTACAGTATTTTCATTAAGTAGTAGGTTATATCTAGTTAAAATAGTAAACAGTTGCTATGGCAAGATAAAAGATATGTTTGAATTGTTAAATCCATGATATCGTCACATAAATTCATACATTTATCTTCTGACCCAGTTATTCCCCTTCAAGGTGACGGAGATCTGATGGTGCCACACACTCTCATTCAATTAACCTAAAGTTGGGTACACACATACAGATCAGGCTATTTGTCCCCCATCACATTATTTTTGTATCTTATGAGATTAAGAGTTTTACCATCAGGCCAAGCATTGGTATGCCTGCTATCAGAAAACCATGAAAACCGACTCAACCGACACCCCCATCCACTAGAATGAGGAGGGTGAAACTGGGCATCCAGACAGAACAATCGAAATATCTGTTTTAAGATCTGTGGTGGACAACTCCCAGTTGGTGTCATGTGGCAACACCCAAAGACAGAGATAAACAAACTTATCTTCTGGCTAGCCGCTGCAACAGGACAAAGATGTTAGCTAGTCTCGACCTGCTCTTGCCCAATGGACTACATTTTTGCTCTGTCAAGAGAGGGGCTCTGGTAACTGCAAAAGCCAGTCTTCCTGAATATCTTTGCATGCACCTCTATAGAAAATGGCAATGGAAACCGTTCACCATTCAGGCTCCAACTCCGCCCTACTGCAAACAACAGAGCGGCATGTACAACTGCTATCAAGCTGAATGCATAGAACAGTCATTGTCATTGTAATTTGTCCCGATAATTGGCTCCGAAAAGAATCGGGCCGACAATTGCAAATATTAAATTTGTTCAGTATTTACGACTAAAATTCCTCTTATGTAGGGAAAGCGACGACTCTCGACTCATGACCCTGTAGCTAGGTTTTTCTGGTATTTCTAAAAGTATTATTGCGCTTTGAACGTGTTTCTATTGAAAGTAGTTTTGGGCAGGCGCCTCGTAACTCCTGTGAAATCTCATCCCGCGAGACTTTGCTGCAGGAAGACCAGGAAGACGGACGCTTCAAACATCCTTATAAAACTCTGTATTCCTTTGTTGTTTGCTGTCCAATGTGGCAGTAATCATTTTTAAGTATGATGCCATAATGTCCACACATACCGCGCCATGTTTTCTCAGAGAGAAGTGGTCATGTGACCATGCACGTCACGTTCTGTGACGTGGATTCGCGTAAAAAGTGTTTCAATAGAGCTTTTACGACACATTTCAATATTGAAACGTCTGAAATTCTTTGTCATGAACGCGTAAAACCTTTTGCGATATTTCAGTGTTTTTTTCTAAACTCAGGTGTTTCCATTTTCAGTTTTTATTGCGCTATTTAGATTTTGCACATTTCCAAGGGTAATGGAAACCCAGCTTGTGATTTGTGACGTGGAACAGAATGTAGCCAATCAAGAAGCGAGCTGACTGAGAAACACGTAATGCTGCGTTCAAGGCAACTCTGCATTTCCCAGTTAAAAATTCCCATCTCCGAGATTAACGGAGTTCAGCGGCAGGCTCTGAGGGGGTGCTGGGAGTGGGTACACCCTGGACACGGCACTACTTCAGTCACACCTCGGCAAACACAAATTGACCACTGTCCCCTTTCCATTCACGACTACAGTTTTAATTTTAATGAGTGTGAGGAACCAGTGGCATAAACCTAGAACCTTGTCGCTGTGAGGCAGATGTGTTGACCACTACATCAATAAACCTGTATGTGTTTTGTGAATAAGTGGGGCAGAGATTTGGTATGACTGGGAAGGGACCAAGTCACTCTCAAACTTTTAAATCCAGCTTGGATGGTTTTATAAATTCTACAGTGAGTGATTTCTTTAGCTTTGCCAAGAGTGCTGTTCTCAAGAGATGAGCTTCTGGCCCCGAAGGGAACGTAAAACAGGGTTAAACGCCCGATAATGGAAGAGAATAAGTGGCTGAGGGATTGTGGTTGTGAGAGATTACAGGAAAGCAGCTAAACTAAACGGATCTGGGGTGTTGCTAGGAGCCTTTTTGAACTTGGATTGTTTTTTTTTTTATAGAAACAAGAACTCGCTACCACTCATGATTGATAGGCTGCTGGTACTGGTTAGAATCAGCAACTCTGCATTAAATATACCCTCATGTGTGCCTGTGGTTTATTCATTCATTCATTATGAGAAAATACAAGTTTGCCAAACGCATGCTAAACTTCTCTCTATATTTAATATTGAATTAGATTACATATCTGTATATAATTTTTTTTAAATATCCTAAACTAACATTTTAATAATTTTTACTTATTCAAAGCTGCTGGGGATTCTTTTTTTTTTTTTTTATCAGATAAAGACATCAAGTTTCTTGTAATTTTTCTGACAATTTAACATACTATTGGCTACAAATTATTTTATTTTGAACTTTGTGAGAACTTTCTTAAGCTTTCTAAGTACTATTTAAGGCAGCCATTTTTATCCTCACAGTTTTTTGAGATTGAGATTGAAAGACTTTCTTCATGTTGCAGTCAGATTTTAGTCGGTTTATCTTTTTCAATGCAGTAACCTCACCTTTTTTGGTCTTTCAATCGCTTTTTGATTAAATTCCTATCAACCGAAGTTGTGGATGAACGAGTTCCTTCGACGAAACTTCCATTTGAACAAACTTTGAATAGAGCGCTGTGAGAGCAGTCCATTTCCCAAATCTTCATTTTAAGATGATCTTTTTGCCTATTTACAGAAATGACTATTCATCCAGTTGGTGTGTGGGATTGCTTTTTTCAGAGTTTATCCTCCATGTGAGATGTCAAATTATTGTCTCCATTCATACAAACATTTCAAAAGCGACAGGACAAATGGATGGAACATGCAGTCAGGATTAAACTATTAAAAATGCTTTGCCTAATGAGGACTGAATGGACACAAAACATTCTTATTTCTCAGGCCAATAATGATTGGGCTTCAATATTTAAATGTACCTATAAATATAATTTACTGAATTCATTTGTCTCTACTTAGCCAAATATTAGGTCGACTAGAAAACTACCTCCAGTCTTTTTACATATTTTAAAACACATTATTTGTTAAAATAAAACTTTTCCCTTTGGTTTAAAATGAGTCCTTTCTGAAAGTTTGCGTTATCTGAACACAGCTCTTGCTGTTTCATTTTACAAAAAAAAAAAAAAAACATACAAGAAACAAAATTCATGATTCTGTTTATGGATGTGTCTGTTCTGACATGAACAGTTGATCTGTCCTTATGATGTTTTCTGACGCACTTTATGTTGTTTCCCTGCATCACTACATGTGTCGGGGTTTATGAAAATGACACATTTCTCGAGCGGATGATCTGACACCGACCTTCCTGTGTCCAAACGTCATCCTGTTTTTTTAATGCATCTTTTACACTTTTTAACAATGTTGGCGGCCCTTTTTTTTCCTGGTGGCCATTATTCCTATTATTCTCATTATTCATTATTCCTCATCTGCCTTGTTTAGCAAGTGACCGACCAATTCTCTGTAGCCTCCTTCTCTATCAGCTATTCATATTTCTCTGTCTCTCTCTTACATTTATCTACTTTATCCATCATTTCCACCTAAAATACTCTTAGTTCCTCTAGGATCAGTTACTTTATGTGTTTGAGAGAGGATGTCAGGTCTTAACATAGACTAAACTAAATATTTTCTAATTACTCACTGGCCATCAAGTACTAGGTGTGTGGCTTCATTCTCTTAACCTTGCTGAATCTAATGATAAAAAACATGTTTTTCATTTAGGGGTCTATTCTCCCATGTGCGTAAGTCCAAAAAGCCACGCAGCGGCGCTGTTTTTGGCTGCGCTCTATTCTTCCCTTGCACTTAAGTCAGTCGCTGCGCGCCTTCATCTATGGACTTAGTTACATTTGAAGCCACACGGACTCGTGCATCACGCAGCAGCAGCTGTGATCACTCAGCTGCTGCTGGTCCGATTAATTAAAACTCTGACAGACGCAGACTTCTGTCCACGTTGGTCACAGTGATTCAACTATTTTCATACTATGTCCAACATAAAGTCACAGCAGGGCGCTTTAAACAATTTATATTTAAAACTGCGTGTTATGGAAGCCAATAGTTCTGTTTCACTGCAAACATCCCTCTGTATTAAAGCAGGAAGCTATGCGGCCGGTCGGTTTCCTCATATCTCCAGCGCATCTAACTCAGTCATGCTTTACAGTGATGATGATGATGATCAAGGAGAGACATTTTAACTGTGACTCGGACAGAATGCGGCTGATCCTCAGTCACACTGCAATAATCTGATCAAATTAACCTGTTACATTCTTTATCAATGATGTTTCAAATTAAAAGTGAACTTTATCATTTTCACGGATTTTAATGACATTTACAAGTGTTGGGAAAACTCCAGGTTCCGTGATTTCTAGACAGCCCAAAAAAAAGGACATCACCATCTCCTCTCCTTCAGCCCGCCTTCATTCACACATAGGTGCTTTTTGGCACAGTGGGCGTGTCAGCAGCCTCGGCCAGAGAACACACGTAGGAGAGAAGTGCGTAACTGCAGGCGCGTAAAAAAGCGCTGAAGTCTTGACGGGAGAATAGACTCCTAAAACAATACTTGTGTGTTTGGGCTTGTCAGAGTCGAAGTTGTAATGCTGGTGTTTCTAAAGACCTTGACATTACTCAATTTAACTTAAACAGATAACTAAATGTATTAACGTAATCAATAACCATGATAAATCTAAAGCTACAAGCACGATCAAGGTTCTCATATCTGACTCTGTTGTTCTTCTGGTGCTTTCCACCTGTAGTTCAAAGTCCAGGGGTGAGGGTATGACCCCCCCCCACTCATAACCAACAGCGTGATGGGGATTTCTTCCAGGGGCCTTTGTCATCATTGCTTCCTGCTCCAAGAATCATTATATTCTACGACCTTGTGTCAAATCCATTTTCACTCTTTCTGTGTGTGTGTGTGTGTGTGTGTGTGTGTGTGTGTGTGTGTGTGTGTGTGTGTGTGTGTGTGTGTGTGTGTGTGTGTGTGTGTGTGTGTGTGTGTGTGTGTGTGTGTGTGTGTGTGTGTGTGTGTGTGTGTGTGTGTGTGTGTGTTTACACATTTATTAAGTCTAGTTTCAAAACAAGTATTCAGGTTACAAGCTAACATTCTGACATCCTAACTCATAGAATCAGTGTACAGAAACTGAGACTGACTAACACTAACAGAAGTCTCATAGAGCTGGATTATTGCTGCTAATCGGAATAAGCTTGAGACACTCACAAAAGCCCAAAGTTAGTTGTAGTTTTCGACTTTGGAGGACATAGACAACCTTATTCACTATATCAGACATGGGTGTTAAGGCATCAGATATTATCTAAAGGGAATCGGGCAATGAAGATTCCAAAAGCGATTGTTGTAGCGTTGAATTAGGTTGAATATGTGTAAACAGTGCTGTCATCTTAATGATGTTAAAATGCTTCTTTGTAATGGTTAGCCTTAACCATACACTACATTTATCAGGAGATTCAGTATGTGTATCTTGTAGTGGATAGAAAGTTGCTACTAGTTTTTTTCTTCATGGTGCAAATTGGATTGCAAGCCTAATATGGTATTTTAGGCATTTAAACGTTGTTTATTTGTGTTACACTTGTCTTACTTTTGTTTCTCTTGAGATGCGTAGTTGGTTCAAGTGAGTTATCTGCTTGTTTTACAATAAGGCTAGACAATGGGAACCAACCAATCATTTAAGAGGAAGTAAATGCTGTATTAAATAGTGTTTTGATAGATTTTATTAGCAGCAGAAGCTGTTGGTTCACCACTATATAGCAGACACGTTCCCATAACTTCAAAATAAGAGCGTATTTGGAGCAGCTCGGTTGCGTGTTTCCACGAGACGAGACTGAAATGACACCTTGACACGGACCGCCTTCCTGTCAGCTCGTCATTCCTCTCCTTGGTTTCAAAACAGTAATCTGGCTTCTTATCTAGTCACCGATTCCCAACCGCCTCTTTTCTGTCCTTCACATGGGCTGCCTCTCATTTACAGTCCCTTGTTTCTGTCACATTTTGCACCTATGGGTGTCTAGCTGTCTCTTCCAGCTACGATTCCACTTCTCAATCCTCACCACGCACACTGTCAATTTGAAAACCTCAAAAATAGCTTTGTTGCCCCTCCTGGTCAATGACAGCTTGGTGACATTCGGTTATATCCCAGCAGGAAATTCTGACGGATAAAGATTAGGCAGCCTTTGTTTAATTTAATAGTATATCATTTAAAGACATATGGATCAGCAGGATGTGTCACCCAATGAGAGCTAAGATTACAGTTGTGGGAATTCAACATAATGCTCCTCTGCCTCATTCAAGCTATAAACTTATTCAACTTCATAATTGGGTTTGTAGTGAAATTCAAGTTTAAGTTTAGTGGTTGAGATCTAATTGCGATTGCAATTTAATATGCAATTATTTTTTCAAGGGCCTCTTGTCATGTATTTTTCAATGAACACAAGCAATAAATCAATCTGTTTCATAATAAAGAATTTCAGATTTATTTAAACTTTAAGTAAATATAAAATATACATTTTAAAGCACAGATTACAACAATGAAGCAAACAAATCTGTGGCTTTACCTCTTCCACATATCTAACTAACTTCACATTTCATGATACATGTAAACATGTGGACTGCACTTCTTAAACACCCTCTGAACTTAACAGGACAGTACAAGACAGGACAAGAAAAAATAAAATAAAAAATTGTGTTTTATGATATCGCGTTAATATCGCAAATGCAATTAATCGTTCAGCCCTAGTTGAGATGTGATCTCTGTGTAGATTATATATATATATATATATATATATATATAAGATAATTAACAAATTTGCAAAAGGGGAAAAGACGAAAGAGTATCACCCAATTTTATAATCACATGTTGAAAGTTGAAGCATGTTTGAAAGTTTTAACATTTTATTACTCAGCTCAAACAAATGAAGACTGGTTGGTTGTAAAGTGTGGGTCTCAGTTCGCCTCAAGTGAAGCCTGGTGCAGTTTTTCTGATGTGAGAAAGCAAACCCGGACCAAATGTAGGAAGTGGGACCAAAAACAGGATGTGAAATTGAAACACAAACAACATGGGACAAGGAAACACAAAAAAAATTGCACATTTGCGGGAATGAGCGTGTTCAGTAAATAAAAACGGCACAGCAACAGACATGGACGGACGAACCATAAACATCACGACCGCAAAGATTTGGCACGGTTTCATTTTTTTATGACAAAAGTCTCATTTTCTTTTTGAAATACTGTCAATACTCAGACGAAGAAGAAGGCGAAAGTATTCTGTCCAATAGGCGAGCGACCATTTTTTCCACATGACGTTGTTTGGAACAGGGGTTCACAGGGATGCTAGATGCCTTCAAGAAACTAATTTGAGCTCATTTTGCTTATTTTTACCCTTTTTCTGCAACTACGCCAAACTTGCAATATTTTAACCTTTTTTCATCACTTTTTCATGCCATATTTTGGCTCCTTTTATGCATTTTTTGCTACATTACTCCCATTTCTGCCACTTGTCCATCCAATTTCAATGCCTTTTCTGTCCATTTTTTTCCACTTCTATGACATTTTCACACTTACAGTATAAACTCTTTCCACCACTTTTTCTCCCAATGTCACATATGTTGACCCATTACTGTCCCTTTTAACCTCTTTTCACCATATTTCATGCTTATTTTTGCCAATTTAACCACATTCACGATTTGTCATGGCTATTTGCCAGTTTAAACTAATTGTTTCTACTTTTTACATTACATTACGCCACCTCCCTCCCTCCATTATTGCAACTTTTAAGCCATTATTTACATTTTGAACCCCTTTTTTACCACTTTTTCTGTCTGTTTTTGGCCACTCTAATTTCCAACTTTTTAAAATCCTTTTTCACCACATTTTTTACCATTTTTGGTCACGTTTAACACAGTTTATTTCTGATTAAAACAAGGATTTATATCTTTAGGATGACTATATACCGTACTATGGCACAAATAATATTAAACTTCCTTGATAACAGTAGATATTATCCAGATAAATAAAAAAGGGGTTTTCACAGATTCATAGAACAATGGACCATCATTTTGCTGACTTCATGGATGGGCCCCAAAAAATTCTCCCCTTTCTTCTCCCTATAGACGGCCCTGTCTCCACATGTTCTTGAATATTCATGTCTGTGTTCAACCACCTTCAGGTACAGTGGGGGTCCCCAGTCTCTGGCACCTTTATTTTGAGGGTCGCTGACTGAAAAGGTTAAGAACCACTGATTTAGAGAGTGTGAAAACAAACTAGACCAAATTAAAATATAACAATCACCCCCTAAATCGCACTAGTCCGCTGGACTATATATGTGAAAGCACATTTAGTCAGCACTGGTATTTTCTGTGTTTGCAGATATGTGAGATGCATTAGACGATGAAACTAGTCCGTATTTGTAAATTGGTGGCAATTTTCCTGCACAGACATTTAGAAAAAGGATGAGTTTAATGAGACGATTTCATCCCTGAATGAGAAAATGTGGGCAGTTATGTAGTATCTGTTAAGCAAATAAAAGTAAAACACCATTTAAATTACATGTGGGCTTTTCTTTCATAGCCCTTTTAACTCAGGTTTGAAGCTGCAAACCTTTAAAAGGAATATAACTCGCTTTTGATTAAATGGTTCAAAGCATTCACTGTAATTCCTTGTTGTAATCATTATTCCAGCCACCTTTATTTCATTTTGCGCCAAGTTTATTAAAGCAGCAAAGAGCAAGAGCGCTGGCTGCCAGGGAAATTATTCTGGAGGGCAATTTGCATACAAAACAACGGGGTGCTTCTACCGCAACGCGGGGCTCAGCAGAGCTGCTTTGTATATTTCTGATGTAAAAAGTGGAGGTAAGTTGGCAAATGAAATCCTTCAAGTAATTCACTCTCTTAGATAGGTTCAGGTGTTGATTGGATCAGGCTTGAATGAAATGTGGTATTGCAACATCGCCCTTTTCACTGGGAAAGTAAGAACGCCACTAGCTTGTTAGGGAGAAAACTGTGCAGCGTTCATGACCTCTGAAACCTTAGAATCCACCTAACATGGAGAAATGTAAAGGAAATGGATTACGCATCTCCTTTATGTCCTCCTGATTAGAAAGAAGGTGTCAGTGTAATTGGGGTCCATGCAAGTCTAAATGAAGTAGAGGTGGAGAGAGTAGGAGAATGAAATACAGATGCATGAATGTTATAGGCTCTCTTTATCTACAGGAGTGTTACATTATTAAGTCTGTGTTTTCTACATGCTCCATACTGATTACTGCTGACTATTTTACCCTTCAGAAGGAGCTAGAAAGGGGACTTATTGTAATTTCCTATTTATTCAACCTTTCATTAAAAAAAACCAGATTTTTTTCAAAGAAATGTTGGTAACACTTTAATCGAAGGGGTATACATAAAGCCATTATTATGACATGACACCTGTCATTAGCATGAATAAGGTGTCATGAAGGCTGTCATTAAGTGTTGTTCGCTAAATTATGACACCTTTGGAGCTATGTTGGCATCTTAAGTAAATTGCTGTTCAATTGGGAACCATTCATAATTGGGAATAGCATAATGCCAATAGCATCTCAGAAATGCCAACATAGTGTCATAATGTTTGCGAACAACACTTTATGACATCCTTTGTGACACCTTATTCATGCTAGTGACAGGTGTTGTGTCATAATAATGACAGTGTAATGTCAGCCTTATGCATACCCCTTCAAATAAAATGTTATCAAAATGTTTATTATTATTATTATTATTGATAACATTTTTATTGAATATTTTCTTTCTTTTCACAAGCTTTTTATTCATAGATTTCTACAGTTATCCCCATGCTGGGAAGATACATAAATATTATTGTATATTTTTAAAGGATATGTCACAGAAATTGATTATATAATTCAGCATAGGTTAAAAGAAAAATTTCTAACCCAAATCTTTCTGAGTGAAATGTAAAAAAATGAAATAAAAAACACTCATCAGTTTAAAAAGATTCATCGGCATCTAGAATCCGTGTATCATTCGTTCATTCGTTTTTCATTACGTAACAAAACATGAAAAACAAAAAAAACACTCAAGATTTTATATTTGTTTCCAAAACCAAAATGAAAAAAACGGAAAACACTGTGTTTTTCAAATTCAAGCTCTTTTGCTTCGATACAGAAAATGAAAAATGAAAACGAACACCTTTATTAGTTTTCGCCATTACCGATTTGCCAAAGTACGTGACCCGGAAGTGAAACGTTACACATTCCGTGATATCTTTAGCTTTGCAACTCTCAGGAGTCTCTAAATCCTCCAAAATGTCCGTGAGGAGGTTCTGTGCCCAACACCAGCTAAAGCGAAAAGGACACGTTTCTGATGCACAGTTGGAGGCAGCGATCTTGTCATGCCAAACAGCCGTTAGCATAGCCGTTAGCGTCGGATGAGAGTACACTTTCGGGTCACGTACTTTGGCCAATCGGTAATGAAAAAAATAGATAAAGGTGTTTTTTGTTTTGCGTTTTCTGTACGGAAGCAAAAGAGCTTGAGTTTGAAAAGCAAGGCATTTTCCATTTATTTCTTTTTGGTTTTGGAAACAAATATCAAATAATGAGTGTTTTTTTTTCGTTTTTCATGCTTTTGTTAAATAATAAAACGAATGAACGAATGATACATGGATTCATCTAGGGATGAGTACCTTTCACATTTGAATCGATACATACTCGGTACCTGTGAATCAGTATTTGTACTCAATGATAGAGCTGGGCAATATATCTATATTCAAGATATTTCGAGTTTTCCATTTTGGCGATATAGAGAATTACAATATCGCCTATATTAATATACAGTTACTTGTTTTTTATAGCTTATTTTGTGTCAAAATACTTGTTTTAAACAGCATGAAAAGCACAGTTAGATGGATTACTGAGTGTGTCCTAAACCCAGACCTTCCCCTAAACAAGCCACATTACAGAACTCATTCACACGGGCTGTCCCTCATAGGGTCAGTGTGTGTGAGGCAGTGGCTCAGTCCATAGGCTCAAGTCCCGGTGCAGACTAAAAGAACAGAAGTTGTTCTGGTAGCTGGAGAGGTACCAGGGCACTTCTCGAACACTGCCGAGGTGCACTTGAGCAAGGCATCGAACCCCAACACTGCTCCCTTCATTGTAAAGCGTCTTTGAGGACCCAGAAAAGCACTATTTAAAATTGATGAATAATAACAATAATAACAAAAGTGGCACATATTGTGCAGCTGTTTGTTAATAAATATGTGTGGAATTATGTATCAGCAAATTTAAACTAGAATCGTCTTTCTGCTAAGACTTTATTGAGTTAAAATTATTGAGATTTATATTGTATATTGCCATTTTGGGAAAAAAATATTAAGATATGAGTTTTGGTCCATATCACCCAGCCCTACTCAATGGCAACTATTTTCTGTACATTTGTGTGGTAATAAATTATAAATAATAACATTTTAAAATGTTAGGTCGTTACCTAAAAAAGTAGCTAATTCGGTACCCATCCCTACTGGCATCTGGATCAAGAACTTTCTTTCTGTCTACTGTGGTGGGACTAATATGGAACTTAGAAAACAATCTGGGTATTACACAACAAAGACATTTAGGAAGAATAAAAGTGAGACACGACACAGAGTAACACCTGACCAAGCGCGTCATATATTCCACACGGCGGTGACCAAGGAGGCACAGCAGAGACTGTACGCCCTCATTAAACTGGCCCACAGGGTCGTCATTCACCACGGCTGAAAAGATCATCGGCTGCCCTCTCCCATCATTGTAAGATCTATCGCTGTCTCAGAAAGGCACACAGTGTTTGTTTATTCTAGGGACTCATCCCATCCAGAACTCGCTCTTTGAACTGCTGCGCTCGAGCAGGCATTTCAGGTCAATAAAAGCAGCAACAAACAAGTTAAAAAAAAAAAAAAACAGAATTCTGAGAAAACTTCAACCCATTCTCCTGAATTCTCCTAACATGGGATTCATGGAATAACCGAAAACTGTGAATGTGGAATGCTTGATGTGTTATTTTACCTTTTCGTAACCTGCTACTTTTTTTCGTGTTAAACTATTATGCTTAGGCACTTTAAGGGGTTGCACTTTTTAATTGAATTGAATTCTGATTCTACATTCTGCCTTTATGGTTTTTATTGTATTACGATGAACCTGCTGATAGCCTATGTGATGCTACATGTTTGTTTGATAATGAGGAAACACAAAACAATAGTGTTTGGTACATTTTCTTTTACTAATGTGATGATATTGGTAACTTGCCTACATAAGGCAGACAAGATAAGGCTAATTTATTTGTATAGTGCATTTCATACACAAGGCAACTCAATGTGCTTTACATGATTAAAAAATGTGACAGAAAACATTAAACTGTTTAAAAATCAACAAGAACATTGAAATCAGCAGGTCAAATATTAAGTCAAGAATAATATGATTAAAAATCTCCCTCAGTCATACACAGTAGAGACAAAGAGTGCCTTCAACTTGAATTTAAAAATGTTCACATGTGACGCTGACTTCAGCTGTGCTGGCAGTTTGTTCCACTTCTTTGCAGCATAACAACTAAAATCAACGTCACCACGTTTACTGTGAACGCTGAGCTCCACTATCTGACCTGTGTCCATAGACCTGAGAGACCTGCTAGGTTCATACCTTACTAACATCTCACTGACGGATTCCGAACCCAAACCCATTCACAGATTTATACACCAGCAGCATAACTTTAGTCTAATCTGAGGCTGACTGGGAGCCAGTGTAAACACTTTAAAACCGGACTAATGTGCTCTGACCTCTTTGTTCTGGTTAAAACCCGAGCTGCAGCGTTTTGAACCAGCTGTAGATGTTTGATGAAGACTAGTACAATAATCCAGTCTGCTGGAGATAAAAGCATGAACCAGTTTCTCCTGATCTTTCTGAGTCATTAAACCTTTCACTCTGGAGATGTTCTTCAGGTGATAGAAAGCTGTTTTTGATAGATTTCATCTGACTGCTGAATGTCAGACCTGAGTTATTCAAAACACCGAGGTTTTTGACTTGGTCTTTAGCTTTTAGAGAGGGAGACTCAAAGTACTCGCTGACAGCAGTCCTTGATATTTTCCTTGTTACCAAAGACTATGGCCTCCGTCTTGCATTGATTTAGTTGAAGTTTTCACTCATTCAACAGTTTACCTTTTCTAAGCAGTCACACAACACCTCAATGGGACCATAGTGATCTGGGTTCAGTGATAGATATAGTTGTCATGTGTGTAGCTCTGATAGTCAACCTTACAGGTCTGTGCCCATATTCACAAAGCATCTTAAGGCTAAAAGTATCTCTTCGTGATGTCACTCTTAGAAAAATCTTAGAATTTTTCCTTGTTAGGATAAAAGTAATTCACAAAGCATCATAGGCCCTAAGGGAGCTCCTAAGGTTTAAAACGGTTAAGAGTAGTGAGGAGGACTTTTAAGAAGCCTAAAAGTGTCACAAACAGACAGAAACAGAGAGAAAGACAGAAAGGACAGTGAGATATTCTCTGTTTGTTTAATGATAGTGATTTAGTAAGACACTATCGGCTTATATTTATTATTCTTATTCTTATTATTTTTTATTATTATTGTGTTTCTGGTTTGTTTTAGTTTTTCACACCATCCACCAAGTTGTATCGTTTTAAACTCTAACTGGCAATAGAATTATTCTGATTCTGACTTTTCTCACACAGCGTAACGTAATAGCAGCCTTCTATTGCTGCGTGATTTGTTCCCTCCCTTGCTTGTGAGCTGTAATTTCCATCCTTGCTTTGATTGCAGCAAGTAACAGCACTTCACACTCATAACTTGTGCCACACAGGAGAGGGAACGATGCATTGATTAGCAGAGCCAGCAATCACAGTAATCACTGACAGCTGTGTCTGCTCCATCATTAATATCAAATACATGGAGCGGTAAAATGACCAACGTGGACAGTTAACAAAAATAAATAAATCAATATAATAATCGGCATGTGAATGAGGTTCAAACATTTTAAGCTGTGAATTTCACCTCCTCACTAAGATGAAAGTTAAGTCTTTGCTCAGAGTTGCTCTCAGACATCTAAATCATTTTTTAGCTAAGATTCCTTTGCTATGAATTTTTAGGCTAAGTTAGGAGCTCTCTGAAGGGACTCTGAGAAGCTTTGTGAATACGGGAACTGTAGAATTTGACCTAAAGGAAGCATATAAAGGCTAAACAAAAGGGGTCCAAGAACATAAGATGGTAGAGTCGTACTATCACTGGCTTGTAACCAGGGTTGGGGGCAATTATAATTGACTCGTACAGTGCCCGTCAGAGGTATGTATTCATATTGACATTAACAGGAGTTCCACCGTGTGGATGGGAAAATGAATGGTATATATATATATATATATATATTTTTTTTTTTTTTTTTTGATAGCCAGAACACTAAAATTGAATCAGCTGTTCCTTGACCCATTATCAACATTTCCTGAAAATTTAGTCAAAATCCGTTCATAATTTTTCAAGTTATCATGTACAGACAGACAACGTTGTACTGCAGTAGCTTAGCATTAGCATAGAATAGAAATATAATGATGAAGTCACTGTTGATGACATAATCAGTTCGAACATTCTGTAATTGGAACTCTGATGACATCACTGTTGATGACATCATCAGTGTTTTAACACAATGCTTGACAGGTGTTCCAAAGTGTGGATTTGTCATTTCAAATTGGTTTTGAAATGACCAAATTATTCCAAAATTACGGATGCACACACTCGGGGTATTTGAAAGCTGTTGACAAAGTTTCAGGTCTATCAGACACTGCGTCAGAGAGATATTCACTCCACGGACACACACACAGACCTTCCTTGCATTATAGATAGATGGCATAATTATAATTGTAATTGTAATCAAAAATCTGTTGCTGTTGTAATCATAATTAAATTGTAATTGAGTTTAGATAATTGACTTTGTAATTGTAATTGCCATGACAAATCTATTAAAATTGTCAATTATCATTTAACACAAAACTTGGGAACCATGATACAGTTCTATGTACAGTTCTACACATATGTAGTTACCAATTATTAAAATCTGTTAAATATCATATACTGACACAAAAAAGGCTCAGACGCCCACACCAAAAATATTAAAACCTATATTTGTATTGATTAGGAAGCCAAACAAGGTAAACATTAGATAGGAAATAAATTAGATGATAGATGTGTTTTTAGTGTATTTTACAGCTGATTTTGGACCAGTTATCATAAGAGATGCTAACAGAAAGCTAACACAAGAGGAAGGTTTACTTTTATGAGGTTATTCATTTCAGCCTCAGTAATTATGATTAATTATAATTGAACTTTAGTAATTAAGAACATAATTGTAATTGACTGAGGATAAAAAAAAAGTAATTTATTTGAAATTGGAAAAAATGCTGCCCACTGTAATCGTAATTGAATTTTATTTGAACATGAATAACTGAAGAGGTAATTGTTACTGAAAAATGTAATTGACTCTAACCCTGCTTGTAACCTCGCTATGCCATTAAATTGTAGTCAGCCCACATAAAGTCATGTCTTTATAAAAGGATTACATTTGTGTACTTTGAGAAGTTGACTAAGATGTCTTGGGGGAATGATAAACTTCCAACTGCGTCTTCAGATTGTGACATAACGTATTAGTTTTGACTAAAAGACGTCTCAACCATTCCCACATTTGCTAAGTTTGTCCTCCCTTGTCCTGTCTCTCTCATATTCCTATCCTCATATCTCTAATTTTAGATCTTTATTTTAAACTTTTCATGTGCTGAGCAGAGGCACGCAACCCAAAAAGATGCTTAAATCACTGCAGAGTTGAGAGTCCCCTCTTCTGCTTGCCTGCATTCACAAATGAACCCTTTTCAAAACCATCACTGGGAATCCTCTCTCCTCTCCCGGCACTCATTTGATGCCTACGTCACTGAGCATCTATAAGTGATTCGGAAAGAGGATAAAGGGACGTTTGCGGGAAGATGAATGGATGAAGATTAGTATTAAATTGCAACACGTGGCCTAATCGGAACAGCTTATAAGAACTATGTGGAAGTGATAACCTGCATTCTCAAAGCAGACGATGGAGGGGAAATGTGAGGCTGGTTTTACGGGTCAGATTTTGTGACGCAGTTTTGGGAGAAAGTGACAGAAATGGAGTCTGAACTTTTCATATATAGCAGTACAGTCTGGTTATTAATGCAGATGCCCTATTTTTTATTTTTACTTCATGCTCACATTACCCGTGCCTTACACTTTTGTTTCTGCGCGTGCTTTCATTGAGGTCTACTGAGTTTTATCCTGTTTATGCATCTTGTTTTTTTTTTTTTTTTCATTTATTGTTGGACACCTAAAAAGATTAATTTCCCCACTTTGTATTCAGAAGATGTTGAACTTTGGCCAACATAGAGGAAAGGCATCAGAATTACCCAAACCTGTTCTCTTTCTTTCTAAAGCCTCCTACTTTATGCAGATGCATAGATATCAGTGCAATCATTCTCTTGTTAAAGGCATAAATATCATGGATTTGTTGGGTATTTTCTGTTGTTCGTAAGAATTTCATATTTTCATAGCGCTCCGAGATGACTATTGTTGTAATTTCGACTATATAAATAAAGTTAAATTGAATTGAATAAAGACCGCCTGCAGGTCCTGCTGGACTCTATGAGATAACTGTACTTTATCTAGGGCTGTCATGTTTTTACACATTATTCCAGTGAATTATTGTTTTCATAATATTTAATTTTAAATTAACATAAATAATTTGAGTTTGTGTTTTTAAACCAGGAAAATTCAACACATGGGCTCTGTGATTAGATATTCCAGGTAATACCCCTTTTAATGTGCTTTAATTGCATATACAATATGCTCTGATAGGACTATAATTTAAACCATATATCAATGGAAAAGTGATATGTTTTACATCTTAATTCAGAATCAAGTCTAACTGTTGCCAACAGTTGTTTTTCTTAGAAGACCGGGTTTGCATATGTTTTTAGCTCGAAGAAATTGTAGATTGAACAATAAATTTGTGGACTTTGATCTGTATGGGGCGTAACATGTTTTTCGGGGGCTTGTCCGGGATGCGAAAATGTTTTTACAATATGTAGGAACTGGTAGGAACCACCCTCCATGTCAATAGGTGGCACTGTAGTAAAACATGGCTCCAAATGTGCATATCAATTTGATTGTGGATCTTTTTGTCGCAAAATAAACATCAGCCATTATTTTACCGCAACTTTCAGTTTGTGAAAACAACAAACAGGAGAAATCATTGTAAGAATGATGTAAAGCTGCTTCTATGCTACCGTCTATGAAACTCCAACATCCCACAATGCAAGGTACGAAATGTCAATAAACCGAGTGTTTACAGAAGAGATCAAAACAGACTTTTAAGTGGCAATTTCAAATGTAAACTTTCTTCAATTTATGCTTTTACTGAAAAAAGCTGAAGGGTCAACAGAGTAAGAAAAAAGCAAAAACATGTAACTTTCCTCATAATTCTGTCCCAAAAATGTTATTCTTTCAAGTAGCCCATTTGGTAAAACGATCAAACCAACAAGACCGTTGACGAGCAAACATATTTTGCCATAAATCAACCACTTCAAATATTCCTCATCTGCTCATTCATCCACTGATTGTTACTGTTGGGTATGAACATGTTTGGCTGCATATGAGTATGTTGTTAAATTGATGTTAAAGTAGCTGTAAAAACCTGCTCGCAGAAGAAGTTAGACATTTACGACATGCTGATGATGAATGAGCATCTGTTAAAAAAACATCTGTTCTGGGTTGTCCTGGGCCTCACACCATTATGGAACAAAAGTAGTTAGAGGCAGGATAAATGTTCTGCTGGTGAACGGGTCATGAGAAATATAGCGTGAAGCAGGTGGGAGGGCAAAAGCTTAATGCCTGTAGCAGTTGCTACAACTATAACATTAGGCTGGTGGTGATAAGGAGAAACTTACATTGTGTGTAAACGCACACTTTGTGGTTCGATGAGTACAGGCTTGTTTGCTTAAACAGACACGAGTGTGCTGCAGTGGGAATATCATGCCATAAGTACGTGGAAGGATTTTATTTTCACTGCACGTCGTTGGTAATTGAGCTCCTGGTTTGAGCTGACATTTTAACCTCTGTGAAACTACAGGTTACTGTCTGTCACAGCTTCAGCTATTCCAGAAAACAAAGAAAACCAGAGGTCTCAACTGGGGGGAGCATCCAAGTAAAAAAAACCTTACATATCGAGAAGTTTTAACACAGATACTTTAAATCATATTGTTCATTATCTCTTCGGTCCATAAAGCAGCTTAGAAAGAATAGAAAAAGACACATTATTAAACTTGCGAAAAACCAACGCTGTTTTTAGTCCAAGCACAATAATTCAGTACTAATCACTCAGCATACATTTAACGGCAAAAATGGAGAATATCATCTCCATTGGGAGCTGCAGGAATGTATGAATGCTTAAATAGTTTCTTTTGTTGTGGTTAATGCTCAATATTGAACATTTGAGAAAAGCTTTCCCCTCGGTGATTACCGATGCAGATTTTCAGTGCATTTTCATGATTTCCATTTGCCAAGAACAATGACTCCTACCTGTGCTGATTACAAAGTAGTTATGCAAAACTGTGTTTAAGCAGAATCCCTCCCTTAAGACAAATACTTGCTGATTCAAAATCGCCCTCTTCATTGGTATCAGTTTGGTGCTTGTGGAAGTGACATTAGTTGGAGCATTCACATTTGAATCATTATCGACCGTATATTTGGTGAGGTTTTGTAGGATACCAAATGTTTAATTATATAATGGTGGGTGGACCATCATTCCCCACATCTCCGGGCTGGCTTTGTACAGCACGGGTAAGGGTGGATCCCATTTGAGCGACTGGATCTTTGTGGTTGGGTTTTGAGGCCTTCAGGATGTCTAGGGTTGGGCATCGTTTGGATTTTAACGATTCTGATTCCGATTCTCAATTTCGATTCCTATTCTAAACGATTCTCGATTCCGATTCTTTGAGTTGTGCAGGTCAACAGGTCCATACGGTGGCTGGGAAGTGTCAGGTGAATGCATTTACAGAAACGAACACAAATGCAAAAAGGTCGCAACACGAATGCAAAATGGCCACAACGGAAGTGTTTCCGACGGACCGGTATTATGATATGATAGCCTAATATGAAAAATATAAGAGTATCCTAATCAACTTTCACTTACTTTCATACGTGTCTCGATGTCTTCTTCTTGTTCTTCTCTGTTCTGGTGGGTTAAAAACATCCGCCAGATACTGTACGTGTCCGTCTGTAATACCGGTCCGTCGGAAACACTTCCGTTGCGGAAACCCGGTGGCCGTGAAGTGTCAGGTGAATGCACCGGAATGCACTTGCATTTGTGTTGTGACCTTTTTGCATTTGTAAATGCATTCACCTGACACTTCCCAGCCACCGTAGGTCCAGCTTCAAGACACCTGAAACAGATAAGAGAGAGATTTGTTCACAAATAGTCAAGTGACTTGAACTTTGAAAGTTTTCTCATTGCATTGTGGGATTTGGAGTCCTGTAGAAAAAAATAAGTTTTTTTTGCTTTTTTTTTACTATATTCTTGGATTTTTTTATTTTCTTCGCAAGATAAGGACTAATAAGTAATTCACTTAAAGTCAATTTTGTTCTTCTTTGTTTATGGTGTCCCTCGTGATATGCGGTCACTTCGATTTCGTCAGTATTCGGGTGTTTCCGTGGGATGCCAAATTATCAACACTCGCCATTGTTTTGGCACAACTTTTACTCCATAAAAACACCAGAAATGTGACTTTGGCAGCACTTTTGGGGACACACTGGCATCAGTGGTAGATAAAAACGAGTTTACAGAAATACAGAATTCACATACATGTACTGTTGGACAAACCTGTCTCGTTAAGATTCATTTAAGGGATCTGATGATCCATGACAAAAGAAGTAATGTTTTCTGCCACCTTCTATTCACACAGGTCTAGGTAATAGATTATTAATGGAATGTGTTGCCATGTACTCACTGCACAATGTGGAGACTAACCTCATGTTACATATTATGGTAATCTATTACCTTACCAAGCTCTTCTTTCTATGAATTCTTCTTACTATTTAATTCCCTCTAGCATTGCTCTCTCTGGTCATAATCAATAATTAATAGTTTTATTGTATGTACTTTTTGTATGCTGTATATGGGTTAGGGTTAACTCCATCCGTATTATCAAATAATGAGGAAAATGTATCCCTGTATGACTCAAAAATGATTGAGAAGTGAATCACTGAAATGATCCAAAGTAAGAGGAATTTGAGGTGGAGGGCCTCCCAGATAAGATCAGTTTCACTGATTGTCCTAATTCATAATTTACCGCGAGCTGATTAACAATGTGTGGATTATTTGTCTAATGAAGGACATCGGAGGGCACGCTTATTTTTCCTCATTATCCTCACAAAGTCACCTCATGCTGTCCTAAAAAAACTGCAGTGATGAAATGAGCTACAAGGAGTTTGGGGTCCTGTTGGGGTGGCAGCAGGATTTTAACAATAGTTTGACACAAGTTTGGTCACATTTGAGCGAGTTGTCCACAGTGGGCGGAGCTTGTGTTGCCATGATCTTACTTAAAGGAGAAGAGCCAGAATATTGTGACTTTAAAAATTAGTTCAAACAAAAACTGGTAAAAAAAAGGAAAAGTTTTGTTTCTAACTCACTGAAGATATTTTCTATTAATATACCAAAAAAAAGACAATTCCTTTGATTGGTAGTTTGTTTCAGATGGACTGAAGGCAGTATATGCCACAGTCGGGGGAGTGATCTATTACATGGTTGAAACTACACTGTAATTTAAAACATGGTGATAATCATTTTTTATCAATCTTACTCTGTGCTGTTTGATTGCAGAAGGAGAGGGGGTTACAGAAGTTCAAAAGCATTATAATCATCAATTCTACGCATATTGAATACAAGGAAGTTTAAGGCAATTAGGATAACGTAAAGCCATATTGTATAGTTTGTCATCTCCTATGACCATTGCTCATGTATCATTTAGTGGAAATGCTACAGGAAATTGTGCATCAATCACTGTTCCAAAGGCAATAAAGATGGCAATGATGAATGAAAAGAACGACAAGGAAAAATGTATGGCTAAGTTTAGAAATACTTCAAGGACAGAATCATTGTTTGTCAGGGAGGCGTTTAGTATTGAGGAGTTAGTTGCAGAGATGGGGCAGGAAAAACAGTCCATTGAAAAACAAAATTCGGTAACACTTTACATGAAGTTTCAAACGTAAGGCTGACATTACTATTATCTGTCATTAACATGAGTAAAGTGACATGAAAACTGTCATTCAGTGTTGTTCGCTAAATTATGACACCTTTTGCTGGATTATGACACCTTTGGAGCTATGTTGGCATTTTTGGCTTAGGTAGAGGGATTTAGTGGGGTTAGGTGTTAGGGTTAAGTATTAGGGTTACGAACAACCCTTAATGACAGCCTTGATGACACCTTATGCTAATGACAGGTGTCATGTCATAATAAAGACAGCGTAAAGTCAGCCTTATGTATAAAACTTTAAGTAAAGTGTTACCCAAAATTCAAACCCAAAAAGAGCAGAAAAGAACTCCAGCGAACAAAAACCATAAAACCAAAATAACTCAATTACCAACTGGTAGATCAATGACAATGCAGCAGCTCTTGCTGAGTGTTCAACCACCCCTTAAAAGTAAAGGGAATTATGTGACCGGGAACATCTTTGTAGAAAAGGGACAAACTACTCACACATACTAACAGGACAGGGTGTGAAGACTCAAGCAGAAGTCCATTCCTAACAGACATAACAAACTAAGAACAAGAAACTTATGCCGCGTTTCCACTGGCATTATCGGCTCTACTCTGCTCAGCTCTACTCTCTTTTTGCCCGTTTCCACTGGGAAAAAGTACCTTCTCCGTGGTACTTGGTGCTGCCTTCTTTAGTACCTTTTTTGTTGAGCTTCCAAAAAAAACAGATCAGGTCTGAAAATGTGACGTAGGCACAAAGTAGACACGGTCTGAGAATCATTACAGCGTAGTCATCCACTCATGCACAGAGACGAAGTATTTGGCCACCATTGGCGATCTTGTGAGGATGGCAGCAAGAAAAGTGCAATCCATGGAGTCTGGCAGTTTCGCGTGTCACGTTGGTGCTCAATGGGAACACTCAGGAAAAACAATATTGGGTCCTGAAAACGAGGTGTGCGGAGCCGTGTAGAGCCGATGCCGCCAATGGAAACGCACCATAACAGAACATGTACAGTAACAGAAGTTCAAAAGTAACTAAACCCTGAGGTTTTGGCTGATGCGCGTCTAGCCTGGAAATTCAAGAAATACCCTGATTATGGGCGGGGCTTCCAGAGCAGTTAAGACATGTCCAGCCACTCTATATGAATAACCCCCATCAGTCATTCAACAGTTGCTAGTTTTTATGGAAGGGGTGGGGTGACCAAAATGTCATCAACCTCCATCTCAGCCAATAGCAAAAATTGACGGCAATAGCAGCATTTCTACTCATAGAGTAGGTAGTCACTCTTACATTTTTTTTTACCACAAAATATTCTCCAAACTGAAATATTTAGACTAAAATCTCAAGAGTTGGGTTAGGATCAAACTAACCCCAAGTCAAGATAAAAAAATAAGAAAAAACAACCACAGTAACAAGAGAATGACAATTGTTATTTTTTGGTTAACCTCACTGTTTTGAAGACACCGTCAACATCGGTGATAAAGTTGTAGATGTTTGTTTTGTCGTCCATATTGATTTGACATACTGTATGTCACAGCTGAGATTCAGTAGAAATTAGATCAACAAGGACTAGAGTTTCTAGATAAACTGTCACAGTAGCATGTACAGTAGTAACCATTCATAACATTGTACAGTTAAAGGCACTTTTTTTCTCTACTGCATATGATTGAGAGAGAGATTTTTGGTCATGTTGTTGATGTAATGTGTTTGTTGATGATTTGAATTGATTTTACTGATGATTTTAAATGTTCTTATTGATTTTAAACCATTGAATGTGTTATCATGTAAAGCACATTGAGTTGCCTTGTGTATGAAATGCGCTATACAAATAAATCTGCCTTGCCTTACAGTCTGCATTATCCCATTCACACATATTTACCCTTACTGACATTCAAAGGATGGATTAACTTTCCTTTACATGTATTACATCTTACATCTCTGTATCTAAAGGCTGAAACCTTGCATCAACTATCAATGTTCCTGCACAAAACGTCTTCTCTTTGTTCACTATGTGCATGTGCCCTTCACCTGCCATGTTTACGTTATTATCAATATCGGTAGGATATCTTTGTGAGTAAGTTGCCAAGGAGAACTACTTATTAAAAAGAGATTTGAGTTTTGAATTTTTTGAAGGTCACGTACAAGTAAGAATCTTATCAGCGTCATGAGGTAACAATCGGTTGTATCCCTCTGACTAAGCAAAGTTTTAATGAACATACACATATACGGTTCTTGAATTTAAAGCCAACTTGGTTCTCACGAGACAAGCAGAATCAGATTAAGGTTTCCATAATCTGTTAATTCTATATTTCTCTTATGTCTTATACCTTTTCGCTCTTTAAGTAAGAGCAGATCAAATATCCAGGGTATATATATATATTGCTCTATTTATTCAAATCCTTATCCTCTGTGTTTCCTTTTCTTGTTCTTTTAACCCAGAGCCAAGAAGAAGACCAAGCCCTTGAACCTTAAGATCCACAGCAGTGTGGGCAGCTGTGAGAATCTACCCACGCAGCGCTCGCCTCTCCACACTGAACGATCCATTAGATCGTTTTTCTTCCCCTCCTTTGTCCCTTCCACACCTCCAGTTCATGCTGAAACACCTTCTGCAAGTGAGTGATGCAGATTTTAAATACAAATGATGCTTCTGATGTTTACGTTATAAAGTAATCCATTATTTATTTAAGAGTTGCTGCTTATTTTTATAAAGTAATGACAGTGAATTTCATTGTGAGGTTGTACACAACATCAAGTTGAAGAGATTATCGGCATTCGTGATTAAAAATGTGTCCGTATCATATCTTCAAAAACAAATCGGTTTGGATTTAATAATTTCCACAATCAATCTCTGTCTTTATAGAAATGCTTACATACAGCTCTGTCGGAAATCGCAACAAACAAAGAATCAGGTTGCGCGATAACGACCGGAGGTGGTGTGTTGCTGCACATTGACAGCCTTCTTGGCCAATACATTATTGGCGTCCTGCGGAAGCCATTAGACTGAGAAGGAGATGGGGAGCGACACAGACTCACAATGTAATGGAAGCCTTGTCAATGAGAGGAGTGATGAATGGTTGTCAATCAGTGTGGGGAATAGTTACGGACCGCGAGCAACCGGTATGTGAGGCACTTCCGTGCATATTGGTTGGAAGAAGCATGACATGGAATAATGACACATTATATGCATGAAAGGAGAGACGGGAAAAAACAAGCGTAGTTGCAATACGAGGGACTGATGTTGGAAGAAGTGTCAGCACTGATGTATGTGAATTTTTACATCAATATACATGTTGGGTGGAGGTTACAAAGATTTATTAGTTTGAAGTTAATGACCTTTCAACTTGTGGGTCAGTGGGCAATTCTTCACGAGGCAATTAATGGGGACAACAGCTGTTACAAGTAGTAAAAATAATCATTTTGCTCCTGTTTTCAAGGTAGGTATAATTACTATTGTAGTTTGACCTGAGTTGCTTTAACCGTGTCAACCTTGTTCAAGTCCCTAACAGTCATATGTTGATGGTATGGAAAACTAAAGTACCCAGAATAGACATAATAATAATACACTAATAAACAACAAATGATTGAGACACAGAGGCAAACTACAATGAGCTCATGTAAAGGATTTTCAATATTTGTGAGTGGTGGAAGAAGTTCCATTAAGAAAAATATAGTTTTATATCCCAAAAAGGAGTAACCTTTATACTATAAAATAAAGCAGAGATCAGATGATTTTATTACCTTCCCACCTGCAGTTATGGTCCAATAAAAATAGTAAAAGAAAGTATTTTTTTTGATTTCAAGAGACTGTCACCCAAGAACCAATGCATATATCTGACTAATCATTAGTGATTTGAACAGTCTATGTACATCAAATAAAGTTGATTACTGAAGGCCCAAACATGTTTAAATTTGAGGGGCTGGCATGTCCACCAGATATGATGTATAGCAGATCTTATTGTATATTATGAGAGAGTATGAGGAGCTCTATTATTATACCAAATTTCAGTTTCCTATGTGATGTAGTTCCGGAGATATTGGAAGCTGAAAATGGTTGAACAATATAAGGACGAGTGAAAATCACCTATTCTCCCGTCTGGACTTAATCGCTTTTTTGCGCGCCTGCAGTTACGCACTTCTCTCCTACACGTATTCTCCGGTCCAGGCTACTGACATGCCAAAAAGCACGTATGTGTGAATGAAGGCGGGCTGAAGGAAAGGAGGTGGTGATGTCATTTTTTTGGGCTGTCTAGAAATCACGGAACATGGAGTTTCCAACACTTGTAAATGTCATTGAAATCCGTGAAAATGATAAAGTTCACTTTTAATTTGAAATGCCTTCATTGATAAACAATATAACAGGTTGATTTGATCAGATCATTGATCAGATTATTGCAGTGTGACTGAGTCACAGTTAACATCTCTCTCCTTCAACATTATCATCATCATCATCGCTGTAAAGCGTGACTGAGATGTTGGAGATATGAGGAAATAATCCGGCCGCAGAGCGTCTTGCTTTAATACAGAGGGATGTTTGCAGTGAAACAGAACTATTGGCTTCCATAATACACAGTTTAAATATAAATAGTTTAAAGCAACCTGAGCTGAGCCTCATTAAAATATGTGTGGGAACAGTTTGTGGTCCATCCTCATCTGCATATGACAGCTTGTTTCACTCTGTAGCGGATCAAACTGTGACTGGACATAGTATGAAAACTGTTAAATCACTGTGACCAACGTGGACAGAAGTCTGCGAGTTTTAATTAATCGCGCAGCAGCAGCTGAGTGATCACAGCTGCTGCTGCGTGACGCATGAATCCGTGTGGCTTCAAATGTAACTAAGTCCATATTTCTAGTGCAATACAATGTTTCATGTTTTATGTTATGATTCAGTCCTGTTTATGCAGACTGTAAATCATAACCAGCGACATCAGAATTTTAATCTCTTCCCGTTTATTGAACCAGTAAATGCGACCATTTACAGAGGAGCCCATGAATGATTATGGTACCATGAGGCAAAGAGGCTATTTGGTGCTCTGTCTAATTAATAGTCCTAGAGGTTTAGTCATCTATAGTCCTTGTGAGGCAGCTTCAAGTGTTAAAAACCCGCTTCTCAGGAAGGAACAATCGGCGCCTCTTACATTCATCAAGGGCTGGTAGTGACGCAACAACGTCAATTTTGATCCACTCTCGAGCACTTCTCTGACGGAATTCTCCACCCGAGAAATCACTACAATGACCTCTCACAGAGCGCAGACACAAAAGAACTACAAAAGAAAAGAAAAGCCCTACAAACACCATATAATTATTGCAGTTAATGGCCAAACTGCCCCTCAATCAAGGCCTTTTTGCATCCCAGCCGAAAATGTATTCTTTACAGGAAACAGGTTTTGTAGTTGAAAGGATGAATGACTTTATTAAGTTTGTTGAATAAATAATAGTGGACGCTTTAGTTTCACTTCAGTCACCTTTTCGGTTCTCCAAGTCTTATTTTAGGACTAGCATGCTCGCCTTAGTGTGTCAATATTTGTGTCCGTGCTTGGCCGCTGAACCAAGCTAAACATCCTCCCCTGGTCTATGTTTGGGGATTAAAGGTACCAGTGCCATCTCCTACGTCATGGCCGTCCAGCCAACAGCATTATCACTCATCCATCAAGTCATCTGCATCCAAACAGGCGAGGGATGCTCAACGCTGGCTGAGTGAACCAGGACCAAACGCTGTCTGCTCAGGATGAGTCAGTGCCCAGTTAAAGTTGACACGTCAGCGCTTTCATGAGTGCTTGTTTGGTTTTTTTCCTCCTAGAGAAACTGCTTGTGGAAGCCCAGTCGCAACATGATGGATTACATAAATAATTCAGACTGTGGAGGTGTATCAGTCTTCCGACTCAGTTTGGAACATTCCTCAAGCAGTTTTGTTGGAAAGATGTAGGAAGCCAGTAGTATTATTTACAAAACAACACAGGAATATACAGTATTGCAGTTTTCATTTAGGAATAATCCTCTCGAAACCATGAATCTCTGTTTATTGATGAGCTGAAAAAATGGAGTGTTAGATTGAATGTTTGGAAGCATATGGATTCTCTGGTCAAATATTTACTTTGCCATCAAATTGTTATCTCATAATCTCACATTTATGGGACCATAACATGGTGACTAGGGGTGGGTATAGCCAGGTACCTGGCAATACGATACATCACGATATTTTATGCCCACAATAACTATATTATCACGATACTGCGATAGTCGATATGTACGTGGGAAATCTCATCCATACATTACGATATCTGTGTCACTGAAGAAATTCACCCCCAATTTCCACAGGATGCGGGTCCACTGCGTTACGTCTCCGCCACTGGAGCTTTAGTGTTTGTTTGTTTCCACGGGGTCCGGTGCGCTGCGTATCTGCTCCGTTCCAGCTGCGACAGTCCGTAGTCCTCCGGCAAAGACACGCAGGACTTGTACTTCTGGTGGATGCCGGAGCATGCAGCAATTCAGCACAAAGCAAATGCAGTGAAACAGGAAGTTAAGCACGTACTAAACATTAAAACATCTGGTTACTTTTCAAAATAAAACACTTCAGATCATATTTCATCATATTATCTCTTCTCTGTTGGCTGCAGCTAAAAAATGGGGCTAGGACAACAAAAGCTAAACTATATTTGAAAACCTTAAAACATGTAACAAACAAAAAAGCTGTGAAACTAGATAATGTAATATATACTGCACATATGTCTGAAACCCCTTTATCATTATTTATTTATCTTTATTGATTCATGTTTCCTCTCCTATCTCTCTTTATTTATCTTTTTTCTAATTATTAATGTCATTCAATCTATTTCCCTGGCTCTATTAACCACATAAATGCCCATCTGTATCTGTACTTGTTTGTGAATATTGCTGCACTTTATTATTATATATGTAATTTTAATTCACTATTAAAAAAAACCCCAAAAAAACTTTAAAACGCTATCTTTAACTGCGTTCTCGCGCAACTATGTAAATGTCGCGAGAACTCCTCGGTCTTGTGACGTCATTCGGACTGCACCGTGGCGCACTCAAAATGCAACCGGTGGGGATTACCGGACAGTGGACAGCGGAGCAAAACCAAATCGGAGCCGTGGGGCAGCGGAGGCGTATCCAGTGGAAACCCCGAGTCAGAATTTATTGATTGCACTGAATCCATTTCACAGGATTTACAAAACATTGTCAATCAATTTCACATGAATGACAGCCAAGTATTTACTGCACAGTGTCTCTTCTAAACACACACTGACCACAACTAGTCACATGTCCTTGTGTTATGTTTAAGTCTTTAAGGGAAGACTGATACAAAATAATGCTTCACCAAAATATTGTTAATGGTGTTTGTGCAAATAAACTTTAAATAATTAAAAACCAAATGAATGCAGAAAATACTCATTTCAGTGTTAGTATTATCAGCTTCCCTGTAAACATGGAAACATATCAGTGCTGATTAACAAGCAGAATGAACTGCATATAAAAAATAAACGTTTCAGTCAGTGGATTATAATATAAAAAACTGGGTGATCTATGAACACATGGGCACACTTTTTAACTCATACTTACCACCTTTGTAAAGTTTAAATTAAACCTTCACTGCAGACTGCTAATACATTTCAGTGCTAATACTAATATCAATTAGTTTTTCGTAAACTTGAAAACCTGAGAACATTCAGCTTGTGCTTGGTACTTAACGTGTGTAAAAAGGAAAAAAAAAAGGAAGGAAAAAAAATAATCATAAATAAATAAATAAATAGATGAAAAACTTTATATTCGGCGCCAGTGTATCAATAATGTACCGCAAGACGAAATATCGCAATATGGCATCGTATAGAAATTTTTGCACACCCCTACTGGTAACCAAAGTCAAATATTAATGAATAATTGTAAGTTTATATCTAATACTCATTCATAAACTAAGTCCATACCATGCAAGTCATGTTATGTCTTTCTGAATAAAAAAAACTACATAATTAGGGCAGATTTAAGGCCACTGATCAAATGTTTTTGCTTTAATACAATAAGCTCCAATGTTAAATTTAATGTTTTGGTCAACCTTAGACAAAACACAACAAAAAAAACTATTAGGGACAGAAAAACTTTATTTTAATTGGTGGTAAATGTAGTGTAAGCACACAAAAAAAAATCCTTAAAAGCTTTTACATTGGACAAAACTGCTACTATTTGTTTCAGTGCGTTATTAATTTATAAGACTAAAGCTGCAATAATCTTGCTGGCCCACTAAAGTTTGAGCTGTTTCTGGATGAGTGGCTTTGTCAAACTTTCCTGACTCCCAGTTTCTAAGGGATTCTAGCTGAAATGCTGTTGCACCTGTGCTGGAACGTCTCCCTGTAAAAGTTCCAGTAACTTCAGATTAAACTCGATTAGACTCGATGTTATCACCACCACCTGGATGGGAGTCACGTCCTGGGAGCAAAACCAAATAAGAAGATGTGATGTGAAAAGTGATGCTTACCTCCAATTGTTGGTCTCATATTCTCCTGATTCTGAACATTGATGGATGTAAGCATTAACCGGTCATATATGTGAATTTGCACTTATATTCCAGCTTATAATGCACTTTATGGTTTACTTATCACTTCAAATGAATCTGTGTAGCAAATATTTTAGAGGTAGCGTGAACAAATCTGACTTTGTGGTAATAGCTGCAGGAGAAGACGTTTTTTAGTTTGGGTCTCATAGATCAATAAATTGAAGATTTTTGCTCGAAAAAAAGATGTAAAATGTTGAAATTGCCACTCAGCAGTTTGTGTTGATCTCCACTGTCGGACTCAGGGACATGCACAAGAATTCCCTTGTACCTGTTCTTTTTTGGCATGTGCATATGGCAATAAAACTTTATTCTATTCTGATAAAATGTAAGAAATTGCAGTAATAATGGAGTAAAAACTGTGGCTTCCAGACCGAATTTTGATATCAAGAATTTCTAATGACACTAAAGACATTTTTTTTTCTAGAATTAGTTTTTGATCATGTTTTGTATAATGTATTAGAGTTTTTAAAATAACAGCATTAGGTAACAGTGTTTTTTTTTTTTTTTTTTTTTTAGTAACGAGGTAATTTAACTAATTACTTTTTATGCCGTTACAACGCCGTTAACGTTGCTGAACGTTAAATGCGGTGCGTTACATGCACTGGTTGAATAAACTGTTATCTGAAAGCACCCCAGGATTCATACACAGCTGTAGTGAGGAGGTGGGTTAAAAACAAGGTGAGCGATTATGATTGGCTAAGGCGGCATCATGTTCCCTGGTAGCCAATCAGAGCCAGTGTTTTTACACGTGCCAGCACACGCGACACACACACACACTATAGATTTGATGAAGCAGCAGAGATGGCGAGCGTGGAGCAGTCTGATGAAAAGTTGTCATTTTTAAGGTGGCGATACAAACACTACTTTAAATTAATTGTGGTCAAAGGCAAGAATGTGCATATGAAGTGTACATTATATCCAGGAGTGAAGACTTTGTCCACATCTGTTGTAAGCAACTCAAATTTAATGAAGCACCTCACAACGACACACGCATCTAAAAAAAATCTGAATTCTTTGACATATTGCAACTTTTTTTTTAACAGTAACGCAAATAGTTACTTTCCTTGGTAATGAGTTACTTTTATTATAGAGTAATTTAGTTACTAACGCAGTTACTTTTTGGAACAAGTAGTGAGTAACTATAAATAATAACTTTTTTAAAGTAACGTTCCCAACACTGGTCACAAGTTGTGCCAACTCAGATATTTTTTTCTACTGCATTTGAAATTAAATTAGTAGAACTACATTTATAATTGACAAAATGAAAGTATAGAATACAGATTGTATTTTAATTTGAAAAAAAAAATCCCTTATCATTTTTTACATTTGTCTTAATTACTAGACATTTCAGGTTTAAACTCCTGTCAACCACATATGGGGTCCCGACCCAAAGGATGAAAAACACTGATCTACGGGATTCCACATCCCACAATGCAATGCATGAAACTTTTCCCACAATGTCAATAAATCAAATTTTTAAAGTGGAGATCGAAACAAAGTCAAGTGGCATTTTCAACCTTTTACCATTTTTTTTATTTCAAGCAAATGATCTTTGATTTATTGATTTATGGGGTCGATTCGATTTAGTTTTTTTTCTCTCCAGCAGTGACCCCCTTTTATTATCAAAATTTTTCTTCATCTAGGATTAGTTTTTGATCATGTTTGTGTTACTAAGTTATAAATACAGATCAGCCAGGATTACTTGCACCAGCTTTTTATAGTGCATTTTATTTGAAATAGATACATATAATATTTGAGAAAATGAAAGTATAGTATACAGTTAGGATTGTGTTTTAAATAATCAAAAAAAATATTGTTTTTAATCAGTTATTTTGTTTATTTATTTTTTAATGAATTGCTAGACATTTCAGGTCACCCCATTTGAATTCCAGGCGACCCCACGTGGGTTCACGACCCCAAAGTTGAGAAACCCTGTGTTAGTGTTAAGAACTGAACATGATTCACCTTCAGCTCCATTCATTCTCCCACTGCACAATTACACTTTATGGATGGATTTTTCTATCTACAGTTACTGTATGTACATATGTATTTTAATTATTTTTGAAATAACTACCATTGTTATTATCATACTTTTCTTTCTTTCTTTGTTTTGAATTTTTTTAATCTTTGTGGTATCCAGTGTGGACGGCAAAGTAAAAATTTCTTTGTACAGGGAAACATGTTTCCCTACTGTGCACATGACGATAAACACTTTGAATCTTTGAATACATATTGTAAAATTCAAAATATGCAAATATTGTAATGTGGAATTAAAGTGACTTGCATTTTTCCAATGAGCTCTTATCTTTAATACATTGTTACATATTTCTTTACATTCTTTTAAAAAACAGGTTATTTTAGGGTGTGCTGTGCGTGCATGTTTAGATATCGTGGCATCATTTTTCCAAGGTTAAGTGTTCACGGAGGCACTTCTTTCAATGAACAGCTCACCTCCTACACCTCAGGCTGTTTTAGCTCGCACAGTCGGAGTCCCGTGTCACAGCTTTGATGACGGTGTCTTGTGTCCACCTTCAGCCTGAGCTCCACTTCTGGCATTAGACCAGTACACAAACCTCAGCATGTGCAAGAAAGCGTTATAGCATCAGGGACTAAAAAAGTAGGGAAATAAAAAGAAACTAAGTGTTAGAGTCTGGGAGTGTGCGCAGATCTAAACGCTTTCGTCATTGAGCTCTCATCTTATTTCTATACGCGCACCAGTGACATCACCCACTCACTTTAACCTTGCATAGATTATTCACAATTGCGTCACAAATGTCCCCTAGCAACCGTTATAGTGCCAATACAGATAGAGGTACTCTGGAGTTGTTAAATCAATTAGGGCTGCACCAAACTTTATTTGATGTGAGAAAGAGATACATAAGTAACCTCCTTCCAAGAACATCTGAGGTGATATTAGCATATTGATTTATGCAGGGGGATGGGTGATATTTAAGTTTTTTTTTTTATCCATGTCTGGAAGCAAGAAAAACATCTTTAGTGTCATGAGAGAGTCCAAGTGTCACTAATGCTACTATGTAATTAAGACAACAATAGATTCAATACTTCATGTACAGTAAGTATGGCAACCCTGAGCTGAAACCCTGTTAAATTCAGTTAAACAATTCCTACAGTGTCAGTTTCTCCACGATTCTAAACTATAGATCTTTTGCCAGTGGGACTTAATTTACTCTATAGAGGGCAGAGTACAACTGCCATCTTATAACTAATGAAAGCCTGCAGTCGAGGTCATACATAGCAGTCGATATGGAGGTGGATTAGTCAGTAGTAACAGTGGAGCTCACAGGAAAGTGGAACATTCAAAAGTTTCTCACTGGCTTCTTCCCTTTGTTGGCTAAACTACTTTAAAGCTACTGGAGATGATAATTTTCTATCACAGATAAATTGATTTGCTCGAAAAAAGATGTAAAAGGTTGAAATTCCCACTCGAAAGTTTGATTTGATCTCCACTGTTAACACTCTTATTTTTTTAATTTTTTTTACTTTGTTTGCACATGCTGTCATTCAAGATCAACACTACAAGAAGTGCAATTTTTTTAAGACAGCAATGCATGTTTTATTATTGCAGTTAAATACATGAATTTATTTTATTGCATAATTGTGACCATCACCAGCCCTCCCTATGGAAGGGTAAGAAACACTTTATTAAAGGGAGGATATGAAACGAGAGGGTAGTGTTAAACCTAGGTGAGGGGGAAGGGAACAGGGTAGGAAACACTCCCTTAATGACATTGTTGGAAAAGTTTCGCGCATTGCATTGTGGGATTTGGAGTCCTGTTAAAGGATGCATAGAAGTTTCTTTTTTTTTTTTTTTTTACTTCATTCTAACTGTGATTTCTTATGTTTTCTCCCCCCAAAACTCTGCCCAAGTGTCTTCCAAACCCATTTGTGATGTTTTCACGAACTGAAAGTTGCAACCAAAAAAAAAGTAGATGTGTATTTTAGAGCTTATACGGAAAAATGTGAATTCAAAGCTCTCATGAAGTGATGTGATATTACAGGAAATACCGGGAGCAAATTTCATCAGAAATGGATTTAAGTGAATCACTGTCCTACTCGTCTGGCAAAAAAACCCATAATAAATCACAGTAAGATTGAAATGAAAACACTTTTATTCTTCCATCTATGGGATTCCACATCCCACCATGTATTACGTGAAACTTTTACAATAATATCAATAACAGTGGAGATCAAAACAAACTGTCGAGTTGCAACTTCAACCTCTTACATCATTTTTTCAAGCAAATGATTTTGATGTTAGTGTTAAGGCTGATTAAGAATACATATTGTAAAATTGAAAATATGCATGCATTATAATGTGTAAAATTACAGTGTCTTGCGTGTATCTAAAGCAGCTGATTGACCATGACAGACTTTGCAATGAGCTTATTTATTGAGCCTGTGATTTTAACGTTCTCCATTTCTTTTTGTTTTTAAAAAATATTTTATTTTGCATTAGTCTACGGCTAGAAGAATCCATGTTATTGTGAAATAAAAAAGCTGTGGTGCTTCACTTTGCACTTTGCGTGTAAGAACAATTTGAAGTTTCTTGCAATATCTTGAATGTCAAGCATTTGGTCAAAATTCGGTGAATTCGCAACTAATTTTCTTGTCATCTGTAATGTAATTCGCCTCAATTTTATGGGATATTTTAGAGAGAAATTTCTAGGTTTTAAAGAAAAACTGTGATTTAATATTACTGCAAATAATGTAGTGAGTACTGGAAGCCCCATCATAACTTGGTGGACTTATTGAATTTTGTAGTTATCATATAAGAGTCATATTTATGCTGTAACTTTGACTTTGAACAAAATCTTGCTGCGAGCCAGACTAGATTCTCTGGCGCACTGAATTTGGCAATGTCAGTAAGAGAGTTTAGGTAATAGTTAGTTTTATACATAAGGCTGACATTACGTTGTCCATTATTATGACATAACACCTGTCATTAACATGAATAAGGTGTCATGAAGGCTATCATTAAGTGGTGTTCGTTACCCTAACCCTTTGTTACTCTAGCCCCTAACCCTACCTAACCCCTCTAGATCCTTCCACCTAACTCGAAAAATGCCAACATAGCTCCAAAGGTGTCATCATTTAGCCAAAGATGTCATAATTTAGCAAACAACACTTAATGACAGCCTTCAAAACACCTTTTTCATGCTAATGACAGATATTGACAGCGTAATGTCAGCCTTATGTATACAACTTCAAATAAAGTGTGATAAGAGTTTACATTGGAGATCAAAACAAACTTGTGAGAAGAAATGTCAACCTTTTACATCTTTTTTAAGCTAATGATCTTTAATAAAAATGTAAAAAAAGATTGCGTAGAAGCATTCATTATTTTTATTTATCATTTGTATTTGTTTTTTCCTGTGCTTGTAATACAGAGGAAAATCCTTCTTTTAACCTGGAGAAACTTCCAGAATCAGGGGCGGCTGCATTGGGTTTGTGGAAGTTTGCCAATTCAATTCAACTTTATTTATACAGTGCAAAATACAACAAAGTCATTTCAAAGAGCTGAACTAAATATAGAGTTCATAGTAAGAAAGAAAAAACCCAGCAAGATCCACATGAACAAGCATTTAGCGACAGTGGGAAAAAAAAAATTCCCTATTTTTTATAGGAAGAAATCTCCAGCGGAACCAGGTTCATCCATCAGCCATCCGCTACGACTGATTGGGGTTAGTGAACAGAGGGGCGAATAGGATAGGATAGAAGGATAGACCATCTGAGTGTCCCAGACTAGTTGAGCCGTGGACCATTGATCAGGAACCTCCAGCTCCAGCATCACGACACCTGAAACAGAAAAGAGAGCGTAGGGCGAGGAGAAGGCACAGACTGCAGGAAAAAACATGATACACCATAAATGCTTTTGATGCTTGGATTTGTTTTAAATACTCATATTATCTTCTTTTCTTGTAAATATTCATTTAATGTCATGAGAGGTTTAATTGCAGCATTTCTTCCCAGTATCATTAAAAAATCTTTGCACACCCAAATATTTGCAGCCGTAGCGTTCCGAGCGCCCTCAGGCCCTGTGCTGTGTGAGGTTAGTGATATACTGATATTACTGGAACCGGCTCAGCCTGTCGCTCACTTTCCATGTCCTGCGTCTTCGCTGCAACTGAATCATCCGACTGAGGAAGTCTCTTTGGAGCCATGAGGCCTACAGGCATCATCTGTTCACCCATTCCTCCTCCTGCTGTCTCACTGGCACATTCGTACTGCAGTGATCCTTTTTTTTTTTCCTTACATAAAAAGGTGGCGTATTGTTTTTGGAGCTTAGATTTCTATAGTATGTCCATATGATTTTGCACAGTTTGTATTTTCAAGCCCGTCAAAGATGACAGCACAATGTTCTGCAAAAAATAAAAATAAATAAGGCTGATCGGCGTGCAGCTGTTGCCATAGCAACTGGACAACCTGGCTTTGTCTCTTGTAAATCAGAAGTTTTTTTTTTTTTTTTTTTTTTTTTTTTAATCCTTTCACAAGCACAGAAAGAAAAAAAAAAACAAGGCCCTGTCTGTTTCTTCCTCCTCTGAGTTAATTTCTTACTGCTGTCGCTCTTAACAAACACTCCTCCAGCTCAGTGCTTCACCTTGTGCAAAACGATTCATTAAACCCTCAGGACGAGGAAAGGACACAAATACACTGAGCAACAGCCTGCAACGTATCATTCACAATAACACTGGGTTACAATAATGCCGCACATTGGGCCCCAGTAGCTGAATTTCCATTACAGATTTTTGCGAAAATAAAAGTGATATTTCTAAATGTCGACAATGTATAATTGTGCTTTCCATTAAAGGAGCCTCATAACTCCCGTGAAACTTGTGGTCATGTGACCAGGTACTTCAATTTCTGTGAAATGTATTTGTGGAAAAAGTGTTACCATAGCACTTTTGCGATACATTTCAATATTGACAGCTGAAATTCCTCCTCGTCTAAGCGTAAATTTTTTTTAGCGATACTTAAGTGTTATTCCAAAATTCACGCATTTTCATAACCAGTTTTTATTGCTCTATTTAGATTTTGCGCATTTCCAAGTGTAATGGAAATGCAGCTAGTAACTGTGTCTTTGCACTATTTTTCCCCTCCACTTAAGTATGTCATTGCCCACCTTCATTCCAGTTACGCACTGGGTGCAGTACCCAGTCATATCTTGCCTTATGCGTTTTCAACCGTGTAAGTAGACTCTAAAACTCTTTTTCTGCTGAATACATATACATGTATGATTAGGTATGAAGTAATGTAGTTTATTGATCCTAGTCCCACTCTTCACATTTTAGTCGATGTAAATTTCACATTTTAAGTTGTAAAATGTCAGATTATCTCACAGCTCCATGTGGAACTGTGCAGTGCTGTGGGGGCGGGACTGCTGTGACTGGGCGTGTTTTAACTATTCTAGGAGCAACGACCATAATCAAGGCTTTTTTTTTTTTTAAATTCCCCCTAGTGGCAGGTCAAAACCTGGGGGTGTACTATATCATGCCTTTTTTTCACCCATCTCCATTTGTTCTAAGAACTCCAAAAACAGTATTTGAGGTTTATTTTCCCAAACTCGCCTGTTTTCCAGAGTTTTAGCTTCTGAAAAGTCACTTTCTGAGCAACTCTACACAAAAAGGCTGATTTGCGGCCAACTTATGCATATTCATGAGTGGGCGTGTCTATAGACGGGACACTGACTTCCTCCTACCTGTACAGTGACGTAGGACCAGAGGACGGCCCACCCTCCTCCCACCCACTCCGTAGGTGTTTATAGACACGGGACAGAGCGTGGGGGCGAGGCGTTCGCTGGTACATACATAGACTGTAGAAAATACATGCATAGCGCTGCGCAAAGGATGCTGAAATGCTCGCCTTTGTGGGCGTGTCTGTTTACATGTCAATCACGACAGAGAGCCTCCTGGAGGCGTGGCTTCTCCAGCTCAGTGCCGCGTCAAATTCGTCATTAAAGTGGGAAGGCGTCATCAAATTGGAGTGAGGTGTTTGGCCTCAACCTACAGTAAGAAAGGAACAAATCACCCTCTAACTAATGATTGAGGGAATCAATGATAAAAACACTTTGGACATGTGTATGAAGCCATAATAGCACTTTTATGATGTTTAAAGCTCAGAAAAGTTGATTTACCTTAACATGAGCCCTTCAAGCTCTTTTCCTCCTATTTTCTTCTAATCCTGGTATAAGTGCAGAGCACCGGTAAGGTAAAACATTGTATTGCTCTAGAAGTTTTGCTGCAGTTACAATTAATGCCACACTTTCTAATAATAATAATGCAAAATAGAATCCCAGAAAGAATCTATTGAAACTGCCACTGTCACTCGCTTTTTTTTCAAATGTTCTTTTCTTTATTCCTTCTCTTTCCATTGCACCAATTATTGATCTGAAATAAACACAAATGGTTTAATGATGAGTATGAATCAGTCAGTTACAGTATGTGATCGCTTCAATTGGAAACACCTGGAAACATTGATTGAGATGAGAACCTGTGGGAGGGCAAAGGATTGTCCATCACTATTTCTATTGTTCACCATTTACAAATTTACCAGTTTAAGATAGAAGAAAACTGAATGTATCACATGTTTTTATATTGCCTACACAATATTTGATATATGCATCCACTGCGTGTGCACTCCAGCAGCTCGGCCAGTGAAACACTGATGGAGCGCAGAATGATGTCCAACTATTTTCACACAATGTACAACATAAAGCCACAGTTTGATCCACTACGAGCGTAAATAACAAGTGAAACAAGCTGTCGTCTATGCAGAGGTTGTTGAAATGCGTATTATGGTTAGAGAATGGTTCAGACACATGTTTAGAAATGATGCTCGTCATCATGTCACATCAGCTCCATAAGGCATTGAACATTTCAAATGTAAAACAGCCAATGGGTCTGTTTCTCTTGATGTAAACAACATCTCCGTCTCCCTTGTATAAAAGCAGGAGGCTCTGCGGGATCACAGACGCTGTCAAAGTCCACCCCGCATTGTTTCCCTCAAACACACTCGTGCAGGCTTTAGAGCTCACAGGGTATTGATGACAAATGATGATGATGATGATGATGAATGATAAGCTCATATTATTCTGAATGTCGGAAGTTCCTACAGTTGCTGAATAAAATTAGGCTTTCTGTGCACACAAACAAACATAAATGTGGCGTTAGTATGAGAAAAAAGATTTTAACAGTGGCTCGGGCGGAAAAATGCGGCCGATCCACACAGTAATAATCTTACCAATAAACCTGACAGCACAAAAAAATGACATGGTTCAGTTTGCCTCTTTGTAAATGAACCACATTAGACCACCGTATGTTCATATGCAACACGTCGGAGTGTATCTGGAAATGCAACCTCAAAATTAGAAGAAGATAGACACTCTAGATGCTAAGCAAAAAGAAACGTGCTGCCTTGGCAATTTGTGCCATTCTCTGCGGAGAAGCTTCAAAAAATAAAAGGCGGTGACGTGTGTGGACCAGGAAATGGCTGGGCATACGTGGGCAGTATGGCCCGGGAATTCTACAGCTGTCCTACAGTGTTTGCGTATGCGCAGTGTGAGAGTTTGAAGTAAGCTGATTCCTGGCACTGCTTCAACAGTGCAATACCCTCACGAGAGGCGACCAGGATTTCAAACTTGTTTGATTTTCTTACGACTATAAAATCGCTAGATGTTTTTTAGTGTCCCAAGCGTGTGAGAGCATATAGCCCTCCTTGTCTCTGTTCATGGCCTTCTTTGCACGCTTCCTTCTTTGCACCCTTTTAAAGAAAATGGTATGTATGGTTTGGGTATGTCAGGATGAATACGCGTGAGAGAAATGGGTACAAGACTTGGATAGAAACAACCACGCTCCTCCATCCCTTCCCTGTTTCAAAACCTATCGTCTTTTATCGGTATCCTCAAGAACACGCACAACTGTGGAGCTCTTTGCCACTTTTTTCTCAATAGACACTAGTGACAAATGTAGGGACTTTATCTTGTGTTATTATAGAGTTTTCTAATGTTTTAGAGACATGAAAGCACGTATCACTCGCTGATTTGAGCCTTTATAGTTACTGTCCTCACAGCAGCAGCTGATACGTGCTTTAGCGGGTTGACGGGCATTGACTTCAGTCGCGCAGCCAATATTAACGCCCAAAACAGCTCATGGAGCACTCTGTTTGGAGAAAAAACTTACATTCTACAGCTTTAAGTACAAACAGGATCATAAAGGGCCCATTGTGCAGAAAACACTCACATGGTTCTACTGCCTTTTTTTTTTTTCTTGATCCCATGCATATCCACTCAACCCGTTGTGTTGGCCTCTTATATTTAAAAATCTTCTTTTTGTCAGTCATCGGTTCACCGTGTGCTGCGTGTGTTTGGATCCCACGGTCTGAAGCAATTTATTACCTCTTGATTGTTCTGCCCTTGTTACGTTGATTGCTTTCATCCATTTGATTAAAGCTTTTATCTAAACCGCCATAGTTTGCCCATTGAGCTGAGCAACCTCGATGATTGTGACAATTAGAGATGGGGGTGAGATGGCTTGGTGACAGATGCAGTGAGGGAACTGTGCAAAATTGCTTCATTTTTTTTTTTTTCTCCTTGCGTTGTGTCCCTTTCACAACTTTGCAGTGAGTCAATCATCTTAGAGAGGCACGTCTCATGTACCTCCCTTAGAGCTGTCTCTTTACTCGCCGAAGAAGAAGAAGAAGAAGAAGAAGAAGAAGAAGAAGAAGAAGAAGAAGAAGAAGAAGAAGAAGAAGAAGAAGAAGAAGAAGAAGAAGAAGAAGAAGAAGAAGAAGAAGAAGAAGAAGAAGAAGAAGAAGAAGAAGAACTCAGTTTAATTAGGCTGTGGAAGATGGAGGAGGCCACTGTTGTCTGGCGCCTTGGGGTTTCTTAGCTCCTGCAGGCACATCTGTCTCACACGCACACACAGTGTAAAAGTATAAATAAGTTTGGTTTTCTTATTGTGTCTTGTTACCAAGTGGCTTACATTTTATTTGATTCCATCTGTTTGAGCACTTGTTGTATTCAAGGATTCAAAGACTTAAAGAATGTACCTTCATGTACAATAGGGTGGTTCACACTATAATGGTATACAAAAAAAAGCAATTTGCCTTGTTCCTATTGATATTTTGAACATCCGTACTAAAAATTGAGCCATTATAGAAGGACCGTGACAGGTGGCTCAATCAAAGAATGCGTAACTTTCACAGATATCAGAAACTTTAACAATATAAAGGTAAGTATGGTAATATATAATCTTATACTAAATCAGTAAGAACATTAGAACAGTTCAAGCACTATTCCTGAAAATCCAAAAAACTTATTAAAAGTATGCATGCAACCCCTAAATGTGCAGCGATTGACACCATTTTTGGTAACAGATGCTTATAATATCAATGTGAACCAGGCAGAAATTGATCTGGCAACATTTGTTGAAAGTTAATTTTGTGAACCACTCTAATGTAAAACCATTATTTCTCTGTTTTTAATTAATATTTGTGGGGTCACTCACTATATCTGTTTTTAAACAGATTCAAATGAAGCATTACGGTGAGATTAGGGTTAAGTTTTATCCACCTTTCTTATTCCTGATTATGTGTGCAACTTGCATGGGCTAAACAGATAAATGCACTGTTTTTGTTTCTGTGCGCACAGTATCTACGGGTTGCTCTGGAGTGTACCCGTCAAATTGCTAGAGAACCCCCCAATTTGTCCACCACTGGTCTAAAAATGGACGCCATCTCACCTGGGACTAGCTGGCAGCTTCTAACTATCTATAGGAAAACCACCAAATCCATCACTTTACTGTCACATTAAACAATATTCAAGACTTGATGCGTGGCAGACTAGTGTCTACTACTTTTATTTACATTCTTATAGTGTGACATTTTATTAATATAGAGGGAAAACTGCATCAAAACAGTGGTATTCACCATTTAACTGTAACTGTAACCAAATCAGACAAATGAAGCGTCACCGACATGTTAATGAAACCAGACTGTCACATAATACATTTTCTTTATTACTTTTTTTTAGGGCGAAATATGTAATACAATATGTATATATATTATATTATGATACTATTATATATTTCTATGGAATTCTAATTACTTACTGTTATAATACAAGGTTAATATATATTATTATATAATATACTAATAGTATTCATAAAATAATGATAGTAATATTAATAATTATGTTTATTATATTGTGATAAGTCATGATGTGTAATATAACTTTTCTGTAATGTTAACTACTATATTGGTAAACAGTGAACACCTTTGTTTTTGTGCCATTTTTCACAATATAAAATAAATATTAAAATAACACATACTTATACAAGTAAAGTAAATCCACTTGACATTTGCCTTTAATTAAGTTACATAATATTAAATATTAAATATATTGGTTCTTTAATGCTATAGGTTTGATAGTCGTCCTGATTATTTACTTCAGCCAAAGCTGGTTTCTATCCTTAGTTAGTTCCAGGTAAAATGGTGGCAGACGTAGAGGCGTTCTTGCTCCGGTAATGTTCATTCTTTTGTATATTGCAATGTTTTAACCTCCCTTTGTAAAAGATAAGTTTAAAAGAATACAAATTTTCAAGTCTTTTCTAGACCAAATCCCATTAACTCACTTGACACAGTGACACTGTTCACTTTTATTTGAAGAAAATGCTTTGGATTTGCTTTAAAAACTACATGAACGCATCCTTTTCACATGTATTGGAACATCTTTTACTGTAGTCTTGTGCTTCAGGTGGTCGTCCAGCTACCATTATTTCCAGACCCCTTTGATATGAGGCCTATACTTGCCAACATTAGCAGTTGCCTTGGTAACCAGTTATTTTCTCAGCAAACACTCATTAGGTAACTACTCAGTAATTATGCATATTGTTTTTTTTTTTACAAAGAATTGAGCTAATGACGAGGTCAGTCAGAAATTGAATGTGATGTGGACAGCTTCTTTAGTTAAAACAGCCCAGGGTTATTACTATTGTGAATGATATTATGTGATGGGACTTCAGTAATTTGCCCATATGTCAGATTTTTCTGTTTCTTTTGGTTTTTCTGTTCAGTTTACGTAAAAAACAAGACAAACATTAAAAAAAGCCAGGTAACATGCTTGTTTTGGTAGTTTTATGTAAGCAAATAGTTTCACCATCACTGTAGCCAGAAGATGATGTTACCAACACACACACACACACACACAGGAGATGACAGAGCGCACGAGCCACTCTGATGACAAGTACAATCGTCTGATAGTCGCCAAGCAGGCTAACAAGAAGCAGATGATGTCAGTTCCCTTTTGTATTAAGTTATGAGGTTTGATTGAGTGTAATTGAGTACTGTATTGGAGAGTGGCAAGAAGGCACTGAATCCCTGGAGGGGACGAGTAGAGGAGGAGGAGGAGGAGGAAGAAGTGGGGGGAATAAGAAGTTATCTGGCAACAGGACCATGACAATAAGACTATCAGCAGCTGGACGTTTGGATCAAAAACAGTTTATTAAAACATGAATAAAAGGATAATCTTCATTTTTCAATGACTTTAGCTGACAGAATCTGTAGCTGTCACTATTACACTTCAGCATATTTTATATTAAGACTTCTATATGCAGGGTTTTTCTTCGATTCATCCTGGTACTGGCTTCGAGCTAAAAATCAAAACAAAAGCATGTCTTCTTGTCTTCCATTAGTTCATGGCAGTGACTATCCGTACGGTTGCCGTATCAATAGCCCGACATTCTATCCATACGCAGCGCCCCTATTTGGCCAGTTTAGGTCACATGACTAAGACTTAACCTTACCCTAAACCTAACCCTAACCCTAAAAATTGTTACGATATTAGGTTATAACCTAACCCTAACCCTAAGACGCTACATACTTGTACTTTGATGATCGTACGAATAGCACCGGGGGGTGTCCATACGGCAACCGTACAAATAAACACTTTCTTAGTTGTTTTTACCCCTTTTGTAAACAGGGCTCTTGTTTTGAAGTTAACCAGAAGCTTTGTCAGTAGCACAATGGTGGGTCTCCCAAAATTTCAATATGAAATGTGTTAAAGCAAGTTTTACAGATCAAATGAACACATGTAGATATTCTACTTGGTCACTTTCTCGCTTATAATGCTTTCAGAACTTTCAAAGGTGGAGAATCAACTGAGATATTTAGCCTCAGTGCACTTCAGTTTTTTGTCATTGTAGGTTTTGAATGCATCTTGGGAAATAAGTATACTTCAGTGGGAACGCTCGTTATCCTAATCATACTTATAGTATATACTGTAGTAGACAGTATATACTCATTGAGTTTGTAGTCGATCCCGGTCTATACCAGTCTATGTGTCGAAGTGTCCTTGGGCAATACACTGAACCACAGAGCTGACTTGCGTCTAGGCTTGAAATAAATGAAAAAAATGCCTTGAATATGGACGAGGCTCCTGAGGCAGTTAATACAATCTCCAAAAAACTCAGTGCTATGCTAACTAGCTACTCAATACACCGCTCAATTCTCACATTTCTCTCAATCCAACTTACCCGCCACAGATTACAGTCGACAGGTGCTACTTTTTATAGGAGGGGCGGGGCCATCATTTGTGGTTTGTGATGTAAGAAGCCACCAAAATGTCACAAACCACCTTTCTCAGCCAATCGAAAAATTGGATTGTAATAGCCGGGTTTCAACCCATAGAGGGCAGTCACGCTTTCATTTTTTACAACAAAATAGGCCAAATTGAAATACGGTGACTAGAATGTCAGGAGTTGGACAAGAATCAATCAATCAATAACACTACATCATATCCAAATATATCATTTTCAGCAGAAAAAAATCAAACAAAGAAAAGTATGATAACAATAATTATAATAATTTAAAAAGTAATATATATATATATGTACAAGGTTGAAAAGATAGAAAAGTCATTTATAAAGTGTATTGTTCAGAGTGAATTATATTAAGTAGAGGAATCTGATGGCAGAGGGAAAGAAGGAGTTCCTCAGTCAGGTCGTCCTGAGGGTAGAAGTGTGAACAGTCCGTAATACTGTAATACTGTTTAATAATAATGTATTACTTAACACATCACACTAGCATCGGATGGCGTGCATGAGTATCATTATGAACCTATTACGAAGGATCCCGATTGGTCCTAATAAATTTGAAATGAATATAAAATCCTTTCAATTTACTTAGCTTTCAGGATCTTATTGGCATTTTTCCCACCATCGCTTTTTCATTCACTTTTATTACCTTTGGTCATTGAATTGCTCACAGCGAGCACATTATTAGTGTCCTTCTCAATGTGTATCCACCAGCTTCGACAGCCTTCACAGACATAGCTGTGTGGTCTGCGGTTGCTTCTTTCTTATGTAGTGATGGTGCATGAAGTCTTTAATGACTAGGTTCCCAAAGTGGGGTACGGTTACCCCCAGGGGTACGCAAATTGTCATGGAATATAAATCGAACAGCAGGCAGGAGCCTTCATGCATTGCCACAAATTACACATTTGCAGATTTAGGATTACCCATGGTGACAGAGAAACAATCTCATTAAAAAAGAGCTAATATGACGAGCTACATTGCTTTACCGATTTACATTCTTTACAGATTATTATTCTTTTTTTTATTATTATTGTACATTATTCCTCAACAGGATAGGTACAATTCAGAGACAAATTTTACTGTAGGGCTACATTGTATGTGACATTACATTAGTGGTTCCCAACCTTTTTTGGGTCTTGACCCAATTTCAATATCACCAATTTTTTGCATCTCATACTTTTTTTTTTTTTTTTTAGAATTAGCTTTTGATAATGTTTGTTGTTGCCAGGATTAGTGCACAATGTGACAAGATGCATTTTATTTAAACTAGATTTATATTGAAAAAGTGAAAGTATAGAATCCAGTTTTTTAAGATTGTTTTATGTATGGTGTTATAATTTGAAAAAAAAGAATAATGATTAAAACATTTTCAAGTCAGGGTCCTGACTTTGACAATAACTAAGGCTCATTGCGCTGGCGGCGTCCGTGGGGGGTGATCTCGGGCGATCTGGGGGGCTCGGCCGGTGCTCCTGGGGTTCGGTGGGGCGACTTGCATTGTCCTTTTGGTGCCCCTGGCAGCTGGGGGTGCCGCCTTCTTCCTTGGGCGGGCTGCTGCCGGTGCTGCTTCTGTTCCGGTTCTTTCTGGCCTGGGGTCCGGTCCCTGCTGGCTCTGGGCCCGCTGGCGGTCTGCTGGGCGGGGGCCTTGGCTCCTCCACCGGGGTCTCGGGTGGGGTGCTCTCTGGGCCTCACTCTCACTTTAAAGCAGTCAACTCTTCCCACCCTTTCTATTTCCCACCCTGACTCCCTCTTCCCTGTTCCCTTCCCCCTCACCTTGGTGTAACACTGTCTTTTTATATTCTCCCTTTTATAAAGTGTTTCTTACCCTTCTTTAGGGAGGGCTGGTGATAGCCACAATTATGCAATAAAAATAATTGCAATAACAAAACTACACTTCTTGTAGAGTTGACCTTAGACAGCATGTGCAAAGTTAAAAAAAAAAATTTTAATCAGTATTTTTTATTATTATAAATTACTAGACATTTTAGGTAACCTTGTTTGAACTCCAGGTGATCCTACATGGGGTCACGACCGCAAGGTTGAAAAAGGCTTTATTACAGTATTATGTTTTTTAAGTTTGCAAGACTAGGGGGTACATGGCTTCAGGTTAAAGGTCTGAAGGGGTACAGGGCTATAAAAAGTTTGGGAACCACAGCTTTAATAGGAATAGTGAAATATTTTAGGTGGTGAAAAATCTCTCAAAAGCCAAAGGCTCCTACAATGGCAGGTATATTGAAATGAACCAGGTTGACCACAGAAAAACCACAGCTAAATGTGTATACAAATCAAACAGGTGGCCCATGGCAACCTGACATTGTGAGTCTGTTTTCATACCCGATGTATCACAGCAGCAGTACACACAGACACAGGAAGCTTTCACTGCACAAGGAATGAAACAATTGTGTACAACATTAAACCTAAATAAATTCACGGTCATTCTACACAACTTTTTTACTGCAACAGCATGATTATACCATCGGTTTTTAAACACCTCACTCCAACATTTCTACATACACATATTTAGTGAAAATATCCTTTTTTTTTTTTTTCAATCTTTTGATTTTATACAAAATATAAAATATCAACTTCCAATTTCACTTTGTCATCAGTTTTTTCGTTTTAAATATGAACACAGAAAAGCTACCACATACCTAGTGTTGCTGTCTGTTGACCCTTATCTGGACCTACATTTGCGTGCGTAAAAAAGGTGTGATATCTTGAAATTTTGGCACCAATAATTGTGTCTTTCAAATGTGCAAAAATATACAAGAAAACTGTTTAGCCAGAATAAACCTAATTTTGGAAAGCAGAGATGCAGATAGATTAATTTAGCACACGTAATGTGGTTTACCAAACGTGGAGCTGATTGCGGTGGTTGTTTTTGCGCATTTATTCACTGCATTAAACAGGCAGGTCTTAACTGTCACAGCTTTACTCACAGATGGCTGCGTTTTCTGCCCAAATCTGCATTTCTGGATTGAATGAATCATCATTATTCTTATATCTTTTTTATTGATCTCCTCTGCCGTTACAATTGTTACATTAATATATGATTATTTTGTAATGGGTGGTTGGATCTTCTTCAAATCTTCTTCTTTCGCTTTTTGGCTTCAATTAAAAGGATGCGTCTCTAAAGTCAATTTACATGGACTTAAACATACCAAGAGAAAACTATAGATGGATGGAAACACTGATCAACAAGTCGTTAAATTTGAAACATATATGATGAATCGTGAAACAATGAATGTCAACGTTTTTAGTTGATGATGTAATACAGTTTGTGCAGGACCAAATTTACGTCATGAGTTAATTATTTCCTCCTAAGGTCTTTTATCTTCCCCTTAAAATGATCGTTTCTATAAAGACACACTAAGATTCTCCTGAAATAAATGAGAATTTCAATGACTTTTCTTTTTTTTTTTAAATTGAAGAAACGCTGTTTACTCAAAGCCCTGGTTCATCAAGTGCTGTCACTTAGTATTATAGGTTTGTTTTACTTAACATAAGAGTTGAGTGGATAATTTGCTGATAATTGGTGTTGTTACACTTTAAGGTCTGAGGGCAGTTGTTGATAACACACACAAAAAAATCTAAATAAATTCAAACTCAAATTAATTAATTAAAGTATTTGAGCTGATGTTAATGGATTAAATAACATAGCTCCCAATCAAATCAGTCATAGCAGAAGGAGGTCATTAATTCATCTACTTTGGACAACTAGAATAACATTAGGAGTGATGCATGGACACCGTGAGTCACCTGCAATGTTGAGTAGGTCACTTATTAAAATGTCAGTTGTTGGCTCTAAATAAATCTGTCCAAACTCTGAAATGTCATATGTGCTGAAGGAATGCCTAATACCAGACATACAGTCCTTTCTGTCAGCACTACCATGTGGAGAAATAAAAACCCTTACCTTCTGACCTCCTTCTGTCTGCTTTCCTAGACACTCTCTCAGTGCCTCGCTGGTCCCCACAGATTCCTCGAAGAGATCTGGGAAACTCAATAAAACATAGGTAAGCCCAACGGAAGGTGTGTGTGTGTGTGTGTGTGTGTGTGTGTGTGTGTGTGTGTGTGTGGATTTTCTCTTTCTATTTTTGTGGGGTTTAATACTGAAGCTACAGGAATATAGTTTCACAATAGGATGAATCTCTTTCACAAAAGAAGGACAGTCCTTAAGATTGTTATTGTTTGATTAGATTGAATTGGTGTGAATTTATGAAGCAAATTGTGAGATGTGTGTATGATTCAACTCAATGGTTCCCAACTTTTTGCGTGACACAAACCACTTCAAACAAAACCACAAACTGGCATGTCTTAGGTGGAGTTGAATCAAATTAAGCTGTGATGCATGCAAAAGCAGCAGGGGCAATTTCAAAAATAAAATAAAACACTTGTGAAAATTAAATGCATTTTTTTTTTTGAAAAACTTTTGTCATTCAAATGGTTGTTAGACCAGTACTAGGATGCAGCGTGGTGGTCGGGGACCACTGATTTAATCCGTGTACCCTTCGTTCTTTGGTTATTTCGTTTCAAAACCAAATAAAAAAAAAATAGAAAAAACTGATTGTTTTTTTTGTTTTATTAATTTAAAACCAGAAACAGCAAAATGGAAAAACCAAACAAGTAGTGTTTTTCTGTTTTAAAATTAAATCTACTTCTGTTTGTGTGATATTTGGATAGGACGAGAGCTTCATGTTTTAATCTCACCACACAGAACGACCAACAGACGGACTTTTACTCTGCTGCGTTTGATAAAAAATGATCTTGT